>NC_068451.1:17140567-17300567 GCF_023373465.1 Oncorhynchus keta | reverse complement strand
AAAACTATTTTGGATTGTTGATTTTTTTGGAAAGCAAAAATCCAATGTGATGCAGCCAGCAAAATGTTACAACGTCTTTCTGTGTCCTGCCTCCTGTGGGTATTTCTTATCATCAGGCAAACACTGTGGCTGACCATACCAGTGTGTAATGTGGAGAGTCCTGCTCTGCTCTGAGAGGCTTAACGATGGAAGGTTCTTATACAGGATTACCTTCCTGCAGTCTGCCTTAAACCCTGGACTTGTCCTGGGGTGGGGGAGAGTCTCCAGGACTCCGCCTGACGTAGGATCACATTGTTGGGCCACATGGATGTGCGGAGCACAGCTGGGGTGGTGAAGGTGGGTAGTTACAGTAGGTAGGAAAGGCCTTAGGGGAGGCAGGACACAGACAGGGTTACACAGAAACAGGTCTCCGTGAGAGGCTCCACTGACTCCCGCCCAGGGCTGGTTTGAGACCTGAGCTCCCTGATGTTACGTGACCAGCCTCAGCCAAGCTGGCTGCTATCTCAACACACAGAAGAGGCTCTGCTGGCATGACCAGCTAGCACGGGAGAGTGGGCTGCATGGGGCCGGCTATACTGCTGTACTGCCAAAATGCATGGGGCTCTATAGGCCACGGGCCACTCCCACACAAAGCTGGCCCCTGCTACAGCTAAACCATAGGGGAATTACAACCACCCTGCTACAGCTAAAACCATAAGGGATTCACAACCACCATGCGACAGCTAAAACCATAAGGGAATCACAACCTCCCTGCTACAGCTAAAACCATAAGGGAATCACAACCACCATGCTACAGCTAAAACCATAAGAGAATCACAACCACCATGCTACAGCTAAAACCATAAGGGAATCACAAACACCCTGCTACAGCTAAAACCATAAGGGAATCACAACCACCCTGCTACAGCTAAAACCATAAGGGAATCACAACCACCCTGCTACAGCTAAAACCATAAGGGAATCACAACCACCCTGCTACAGCTAAAACCATAAGGGAATCACAACCAACCTGCTACAGCTAAAACCATAAGGGATTCACAACCACCCTGCTACAGCTAAAACCATAAGGGAATCACAACCTCCCTGCTACAGCTAAAACCATAAGGGAATCACAACCAACCTGCTACAGCTAAACCATAAGGGAATCAAAACCACCCTCCTACAGCTAAACCATAAGGGATTCACAACCACCATGCTAGAGGTAAACCATAAGGGATTCACAACCACCCTGCTACAGCTAAAACCATAAGGGATTCACAACCACCATGCTACAGCTAAAACCATAAGGGAATCAAAACCACCCTCCTACAGCTAAACCATAAGGGATTCACAACCACCATGCTAGAGGTAAACCATAAGGGATTCACAACCACCCTGCTACAGCTAAAACCATAAGGGAATCACAACCACCATGCTACAGCTAAAACCATAAGGGATTCACAACCACGATGCTACAGCTAAACCATAAGTGAATCACAACCACCATGCTACAGCTAAAACCAAAAGTGAATCACAACCACCATGCTACAGCTAAAACCATAAGGGAATCACAACCTCCCTGCTACAGCTAAAACCATAAGGGAATCACAACCAACCTGCTACAGCTAAAACCATAAGGGAATCACAACCTCCCTGCTACAGCTAAAACCATAATGGATTCACAACCACCCTGCTACAGCTAAAACCATAAGGGAATCACAACCACCATGCTACAGCTAAAACCATAAGGGAATCACAACCACCATGCTACAGCTAAAACCATAAGGGAATCACAACCAACCTGCTACAGCTAAACCATAAGGGAATCAAAACCACCCTCCTACAGCTAAACCATAAGGGATTCACAACCACCATGCTAGAGGTAAAACCATAAGGGAATCACAACCACGATGCTACAGCTAAACCATAAGGGATTCACAACCACGATGCTACAGCTAAACCATAAGTGAATCACAACCACCATGCTACAGCTAAAACCAAAAGTGAATCACAACCACCATGCTACAGCTAAAACCATAAGGGAATCACAACCTCCCTGCTACAGCTAAAACCATAATGGATTCACAACCACCCTGCTACAACTAAAATTACAAGTGAATCACAACCACCATGCTACAGCTAAAACCATAAGAGATTCACAACCACCATGCTACAGCTAAAACCATAAGGGAATCACAACCTCCCTGCTATAGCTAAAACCATAAGGGAATCACAACCACCCTGCTACAGTAAGTCTACAGTAAGTGAATATCAACATATGTCTGGTCAGAGAAAACCTCAGGTCATCACATAATGTAGACCTATGAATCAGAGTTTTGACCTTTCCTCCCTTATGGGCTATACTGGCCCTACTGATGGTCTACTGATGGTCTACTGATGGCCCTACTGATGGCCTTTCTAATGGCCCTACTGATGGCCTTTCTGAAGGCCCTACTGGTGGCCCTACTCTGTCTCTAACTCTGTCTCCCCAGCCTCTGTCTCCCCAGCCCTACTGGTGGCCCTACTCTGTCTCTAACTCTGTCTCCCCAGCCTTTCTGATGGCCCTACTGATGGTCTACTGATGGCCCTACTGATGGTCCTACTGATGGTCTACTGATGGTCTTACTGAGGGACCTACTGACGGTCTTACTGATGACCCTACTGATGGTCCTACTGATGGTCTACTGATGGTCTTACTGAGGGCCCTACTGATGGTCTTACTGATGGCTCTACTGATGGTCCTACTGATGGCCTTACTGATGGCTCTACTGATGGCTCTACTGATGGTCTACTGATGGCCCTACTGATGGTCCTACTGATGGTCTACTGATGGTCTTACTGAGGGACCTACTGACGGTCTTACTGATGACCCTACTGATGGTCCTACTGATGGTCTACTGATGGTCTTACTGAGGGCCCTACTGATGGTCTTACTGATGGCTCTACTGATGGTCCTACTGATGGCCTTACTGATGGCTCTACTGATGGCTCTACTGATGGCTCTACTGATTGCCCTACTGATGGTCCTACTGATGGCCTTACTGATGGTTCTACTGATGGTCCTACTGATGGCCTTATTGATGGCTCTACTGATTGCCCTACTGATGGTCCTACTGGGCTAGACATTTTGGTTGTGTCCCAAATGGCACTGTGTTCCTTATATAGCACACAACGACAGAGCAGTGGAAGGATGTTAGGACATTAGTGTTATCATTGTGACATTTCTGGTCCACAACCTGGATAAGTGTGCGTCTTCACCTTGACATCATAATGGTAAGGCTGCCAAAACAGGCCTGAAAAATGAATTACTTACAATCGAAGATACCAATAAAAAATATACAGTATATACTTTCGAAACAGTGAATTGTCCCAATTCAAAGTAACTGTCCCAATGCATACAGTGTCAGTGAGAGATGACAAGCAGTTGTGTACATACTGTAATTGCCGCCCCTGGCAACTGCTACTATGGGTAAACACAAGCAACAAACCCCCTTAGACAGTTAGAAGAAATACGAGGAGAAAGGAACACTCATGTTCTGCCTAAAGCAGTGACTATAACTGTCACCAACCATAACGGTGAGCAGCATCTCTAGCTAGTCAAGTAGAATTTATAAACGGGCATGTAAAGATAGCAGAAATCCTGACATTGTTCCAGTTAACAGTAGCAGCCAAATCGCAACCTGACACACACACACACACACACACACACACACACACACACACACACACACACACACACACACACACACACACACACACACACACACACACACACACACACACACACACACACACACACACACACACACACACACACACACACACACACACACACACGCACACACACACACACACGCCTGATGCACACACTCACGCACACACAAAGAATTGTCAGACCCTTTAGAGAGGGCCTTGTGACTCTGTCTCCCCAGAATGACTGGCCACCAGGTCAGCCCTAATAATAGTCAGCCTGCTCACTCGTTCAGACCATAATATTTGTGTTAGCATGCACCGCTGTCCTCTCTCTCTGTGTAGTCTATGTGTCCACAGAGATAAGTCAAACAGCAGTGCTGTACTGTGATAATACATCTCACCTCACACTGTGGCCAAGGTTGGAGCAATGCACAAATTTGTTGCCTCTACTGTCCTTGAGACAGATTCCCAAAACAAACCCCATGGGTCAGAGACACGGCTAATACATTATGGAATAACGAGTCAGACTGACGGAGAGAGAGAGAGAGAGAGAGAGAGAGAGAGAGAGAGAGAGATAGAGAGATAGATAGATACATAGATAGAGATAGAGAGAGAGAGAGAGAGAGAGAAAGGAGCGCTACAAAAGTACAAGGTGAATAACCCTCTCAGAATCCATTAGCTCCAGCTTCCCACTGACAGACTCTTAAGGCTGTGCACCCTTCCAGGCACTTCCAGGTGGTTACAACTCCTACTCAGCCAGATCCTTCAGTGCCAGCACTCCAAATGGCACCCTATTCCCTATATAGTGCACTACTTTTGACCAGGGCCCATAAAAGTTGTTTAGTATGTAAGGAATATGGTGTCATTTGGGGCGTAATCAGTGCCACCGTCGCCTCACTCATCTCAGACTATCAGTGAAAATTCAAGTGTTGAACCTGGTTGGAGGCTCATTGATTGTGTGGCTATTAAAACATCTTGATGGTGTAATGACAGCTCTGTCAGGAGGTAGGTTCTGTCACAGACAGACAGCACAAAAAGCTGTCATGTCCCCCTAGGCTACATTATTATTTATTCTCCTATTAGAATAAATTAGCATGATAGGATCCAAATGGGCTGGCTGGATATGTTGCTTTAGCCTGAAGGGTGGATTATAAAGCACATCAAGATAGGGGTTTAGAATGAGGGACCGTCACTAGTTAATGTCTAGTTACTTACCCATTATATAGGCCTAATGTCGCAACCTAGAACCAAATCTTGTTAGCGCCAGCTAACTAGCTAACTGTCTTTATATTTAATGGCATGTAGATGTATGTTTATATCTGTCACCAGAGATTATATATTATAAAACAAGCCAATAAAGGACCCACACACTATTGACACTCTTTTAACATCCATACCCTCACTACTCCAGTAGCAGAGCACTTACACTGTAGCAGGGATTTCAACTGTATTCATTTACATTGATAATTAACCACATAAGCTCAAGGACAGGACACAATAAATGCACAAAGAGCTCTTAGCATTGTTTTACATTAAGCATGATTTAACCCTGCTGTTAAGCAGTGTTGGGATTAGTTATTTGAAAAGTAAACACGAAGTAACATGTTATTTTACAATATTACTTTGTGTGGAAAGAAACGTGTTAAATTTAAGCAATAAGGCCAGAGGAAGTGTGGTATATTGCCAATATACCATGTCTAATGGCTGTTTTTATGCACGACGCAAAGCAGAGTTCCTGGACACAGCCCGTAGCCGTGGTATATTGGCCATATATCACATTGTGTTACTTTCATGAAACAAATTTCACAATCTCACAGTTTGTTTGACTGTCGGAGGGAGCAAGGAGAGCCGCGCGTGCTCTACCAAGGATAGGCTACTTACTAACTCAGGTCTGATCACTGGTTTCATCTGTGGCGTTGCTTTCCTGTGCTAGTCTACAAGTGCTGAGCTATATATGGGCTGCTAAATTATCCATCTACAGTATACTGTAAGCCAAACATCTGTACAAATTTCTTATATTTTCATTCATATCAAGCCGGCAGTTCTGGTTATAGAGCGCACGAACATGAACCCATAGAGATGTATAGAGGGCACACTTGCCACTAGACAGGAAAGCCCTCTATGGGCTTTGCTATCAAAGAAGCGATCAATGGCAAAGATCAGAGGTGTACATTTCTATGGACAGCAGCTGTCATGACATTTCTCCAAACAGACTCTCCACTTACTCGAAAACTAAATGAGGAAACAAGTCAAGATTGGATCATGGAAACACCCATCCCGGTAGAGATATGATTCTGAAAGTAACGCAGGTGTTGTTTGACAAAGTAACTGTAATAATATTACCCAATTTGAACAAGTAACATGTTACTTTACTCCGTTACTCATTAAAAGTAATCCGATTATGTAACATATTAATTTTGAAAAGCGTAACCCCCGACACTGCTGCTAAGGAATCAGGTTGTAGAGTCAGGAGCTCAAGAGACCATTGGGAAAACGCCTTGTTGACACAACTTATTATACAGTATATTACAAATGAAATAGGTAAAGGCTAAATGAAGGAAAACTGCTGTAGACATACGGTGTTCTGGGGAACATTAATGTCACGCCCTGGCCATAGAGAGGCTGTTATTTTCTATTTTGGGTAGGCCAGGGTGTGACTTGGGTGGGCATTCTAGTTTCTTTATTTCTATCTTTCTGTTTCTATGTTTTGGCCGGGTATGGTTCTCAATCAGGGACAGCTGTCTGTCATTGTCTCTGATTGGGAATCATTCTTAGGCAGCCTTTTTTCCTTTGTATTTTGTAGGTAGTTGTCTTTGTTAGTGGCACTACAGCCCTAGTAAGCTTCACGGCCATTTCCTTGTTTCTTGTTTTGTTGGCGACATTTACATAAATAAAGGAAAACGTATGCTCACCACGCTGCACCTTGGTCCGGCCATTTCCACCACGACTATCGTGACAGAACTACCCACCACCAAAGGACCAAGCAGCATGGCCAGGAGAGGCATCCCCAATATTTTTTTTTTTGGGGGGGCACACGGGACGGTCGGCGGACCTGTACACAATTCTTTTAGAATAACTTGGCCAGTTACAGAGATAACACAAACACGGTATATGGTCATTTCACAGTTACAGAATTGGGTAAATGATTATTGAAGACTAAAGAGTGTTGTTACATCAGCTGAGACTGTCTGGTCATGAATGGACCTCTTCTTACATCAGATCAATATATAATAGCAAACTGAATTGATTCAATTCACCATTCATCAGCCCCGACTGACTGACTGACCGACTGACTTACATTGCACTCCTACCTTTCCATTGGTGTCAGTATGATTCAACAGCCAATCATCTCTCTATTAACAGCGGGTTAAGATGTATAAGGTGTGTGTGTACAAGGTTAAACCAAATGATTCATTAAAAGTCTGACACATGCAGAACACCTTGGCAGTACAATGTCCATCCTTGAAGCTAGCTGACAAAAGTAGTGACGTCAATGGGCAATCACATTTCAGAGGCAGAATGATTCAGAGATAGTGTGTGCATTACATTATGAACTCCCCAAACTCATTTGACCAACTCAGAAAGTGTGCTCCCTCAAGTGTCATTACTACACCTCTGACAATAGCTAAATATATTCCTACATAAATATAAAGTAGCCTATAGCTGCCACAAGCACCAACCAGCTCTCCCCAAAAATGATTTATTGTGACTCAAGGCAACGAGGCTATCTTGAGGTTCAATCAGTCAGTCGCCTTACAAAGCATCTACACACACACACGCGCGCGCCCGCACAGACACACACACACACAAACCCTCCAACATCCCTTCCTCTTCCTGCCGCAGACTCGTGTCCCGGAGGAAAGCCAAATGGAGGAACATGGAACATGGACCACACAGATGGGCAGATCAGAATTCTAGCACTTTTCATTTACCGATGGTGTAGCCGCGTCTCAGCTCGCCGCACCGTGGACTGCAGATTCTCTGGGAATTGGTTGCATTGTTTTGCTGCACCCCCAACGTGGTTGTCTTGGTAACAGGTGGTTCAGTCTTGTGAGGTGAGGCTGGCACCAGGGTAGGGGAGAATCCTTGAGTGGCAATATCCACTGACTGGGATTTGTTCTTCAGTCTGTTCAAAACAAAACAACAACAGGAATTATGGAGTCAGTCATAACACAGAAACACCACATATTTAGTAATAACATGGTCAAGCAACAGGAAGTGGGAAAAATGACCTTGTAAATACACATGTGTCAAAAGATACAGTACATAGACATTGCTGCCAATAACAAAACAGCTCATCATATGATGTTATGTCAGCAGTCAGCACAGCAGCTATTGATAATGATGTAGAGTGAATGCAACATTTTCTTGGTGTGGCATATTCTATACTCTGGCTATGATTTATTGGAGGAGAGATCAATAACTTAATAAGGTCCTCATTAACAATTCAATTTAACAAACCATTTCAACAATATTTGATTGTTTTATAATAACACACAACAATATTATAACAGGAATATGAATTGGACATAATTCTGAATGAGATATGCTGTCATTGATCAAACATCAAATAGATAATATGTGTAATGATATGTGTTAACTGGAGTTTGCACTTTTGGGACTAATCCGTTGGTTCCCTTGTAGGCCTGGGCAAACGAAATCAAGCACAGCTCAAATATTTGAAAGTATTTGACATGATGTATTTGACCCAGATGTGGTAACTTTCTACACACAATATCAGACAGCAATTTCACAATACAAACACTGTTGATGCTGTAAAGTGAAGTGGGTCACTTGCTTACACAAGATGACCTACACATGATTAAACCTTATCCTATGAGACACTGACCTAAATCAAAGGAACCTACGCCAAAGTGTGAAAGCCAATTAAACGTCTAACCATAGGATTTAGACAACTGTCTAGTTTATTTATAAACAAGTTCAGTACAAAGTTCACTAAGCTAATCCAGGTATCAAACATGCAGGAGAAACACTATAGAAGTATGCAGCACCTGCGAGTTAACAAAAACACCACAATGGTTATGAAGATGTTGTATACCTGTATACCAGTCACAGATTTCCCTGCCTACTACGTTGCTATATCATCAACTTTATAAAGCATGGAGAATCAAAAACATGAGGTAAGCACATATTATTTAGAGAAGATAGTGTAAATGGATGAACAAGTACTCCAAAAGTACTATCTATGGTATGTAAAGTACTATCTATGGTATGTAAACTAAAGTCCGTCAGTCTTTCCTGTAGACAAGGCCTGTCAGAGTAGCCTGAAGCAGCGATACAAGGTTCTTCTCAGCACTCCTTTCTTCCCTCAAAGGGAATCGTTCCGGCTCCAGCCATTTCATTTCATTCCACTAGCTCCTCTCCCAGGACAGACAACAGCAAACTTGACATAGCCTCTACAAGGTAATGAAATACACCATCTATATGGAAACACTGTCAATCACTTTGGTGTACAGTACATCCAAGGAGAGACACCAACAGACAGAGACATTCACACATAGAGGCAGAGAAGTTTAACTGGCAGCAGTAGTTATGAGTCCCATAAACAACAACCCTTGTAGTAGGCCCTATCTTAAAGAAAACCTTGAACAAAATTAAAACATTTCCATAGGCGATCATACTGACGTAGCTTCGAGGGCAGTATGTTCCTCTGAGGACCCTGATAGATATCCTACTAACCTATGCTTTTTTTTTAGGAGTAACATAAATAAAGGGTTTGTTTTGTGATGATTGTTTCTGAGGTAAAGTTTTCAGCATGTGAACATGCTATAATGAAAGAGGAGAGAGGTAGAGTTACACCGTGGCGATCAAGGTTCTGGAGGAGATCAGACAGGAATTAGAAAACCTGTAGGTGTGTGTGATGTCTATCCCAGAATCCCTTGGGAGAAAACAATAATTATCACATCATCAGTGAGGGTCCTCCTTCGATATATGATTCACTGGCTGGGTTGTGTGTGTGTGTGTGTGTGTGTGTGTGTGTGTGTGTGTGTGTGTGTGTGTGTGTGTGTGTGTGTGTGTGTGTGTGTGTGTGTGTGTGTGTGTGTGTGTGTGTGTGTGTGTGTGTGTGTGTGTGTGTGTGTGTGAAATATCAGCCCCTAATCAGGACAGTGTAGTCTGTGGCACCGGCCAGCAAAACAATAACTCTGTCAACAGGAATCACAACAATGGTGTCGCCTTGCTTAGTGATCAACACATCTAATCATCATATATGGTAAGATACGTTTACCACAATAACAGGAGTAAGGTATGTAAAGGAAGTCCTGTCCAAGCCAAAACCTCCCATACAATATCAGAAATAACAGGAATAATATTATCAAATTGGTTTGTATTGATAACTACCACTTCTTAGAAAACAAAGATGGATCTTAGTAAACAATATAATTACACTAGTTTTTTTTCTTTCTTCAGAGGTAATTAGTGTAAGCTCCAAAGACTGTGTCCCTGACAACTGGGCTGCATCTCAATAGCCTTCAACTGGTGTACAGCAACTATCCACCACCCTCCTCAATCTACAAACACCGTCTGATCTGATTGGCTACAGCTTGCATCGGCACAGTTTATCACAGCTTTCAGCAGGCCAATGGGCTGGGGTCAGAGATGGCTATGTCACCAGTGGCCCTATGGCGTTCAATCCTATCACATGGAGAGGTGAGACGGCAAAGCATGTCAACAAAGCCACCAGCTCTCACCAACAGATCTATCTATCTATGAGCAGCAAAACATTTAATGAGGGGGAAGAGGTTGGGGAAAGAGGAAAGGAGAAAATGGAGGGAGGAAAGCAATTGAAAAGCGGGCATTTTGTTTTCCTTCCCTGCTGTTCTGTTGCTTGGTCCAGGAGGAGAGCAGTGCCTAACAGGCATCACTCAGATTATCCATCTCTACAGGGACTGGGAGTCACATGGTTTGGCAAGGCAGAAACAACACAGGAAATGTGGGCCAAGTCAAACATGCTTATCACTACACCCAGTAAGAGGGATTAGAGCTAGAGGAAAGGGGGCAGCTTGGCTCCACTCCACTCGCTTATGAAAACAACAAAAACACTGCCTTTAGTTTATGTAACTGTATATGAGGCTTGTCATGTAGATATGCTGCAGCACTGGCTTGGCTGGGTTTGACATCCATAACAGCAAAATGGCCGATATGACAGTTATGAGGCCATTACACTGTGTTATGCAACAGCATTGTGAATGACGGGGGAAAAAAACAGCATCACAAAGAAACCTAATTTAGTGAAGGCAAGCCTTACTCAAAGTTCACTGTCTGAATGATTTTCAAATTGCTCATGCAATGGATAGAAATACACAACGGAAATGTATTTTTCTGTCAATTACACTGTTATGTACCGTATGTATCCCTGTTCTCCCACGCTCCATAGGCAGCCTATTAATTTCCTCTGTCTTAGCTATTATTGAACAATTAGACACTCATTATAAGCTCAAACACACTATAATAGTGCAGCCTATGGAATAAATCCATATGAATGCAATAGTTTCTCTTCAAAGTTGAATTAATGGTAATGATAGAGCCATAACCCTCTGTGGCCATTTATAGTGACGAAGGCCTATCCTATCCTACCGTAGCCCTTTCCTGCAGTCAAATGACCTAGTGGCCTAATGGGTGGAATGTTCATATTTTTCCTAATTTCCTAATTAATAAACAAAAAAAATGTAAACTCCGACTCCCGAGTGTCGCAGTGGTCTAAGGCACTGCATCGCAGTGCTAGAGGCATCACTACAGACCCAGGTACGATCCCAGGCTGTGTTGCAGCCGGTCACGACCAGGAGACCCATGAGGTGGAGCAGAATTGGCCCAGCGTCGTCTGGGTTAGTTTAGGGTTTGGCCGGCCCGGGATGTCCTTGTCTCATCGCGCTCTAGCGACTCCTTGTGGAGGGCCAGGCGCATATATGCTGACTTCGGTTGCCAGTTGTACGGTGTTTCCTCTGACACACTGGTGCGGCTGGCTTACGGGTAAAGAAAGCATGTGTCAAGAAGCAGTGTGGCTTGGCTGGGTCGTGTTTTGGAGGACTCCGTATGGGAGTTGCAGCAATGGGACAAGACTGTAACTACCAATTGGATATCAAAATTGGGGAGAAAAGGGAGTGTGCAAAGCTGTCATCAAGGCAAATATAAAATATTTTTTGATTTGTTTAATGCTTTTTGGGTTACTACATGATTCCATATGTGTTATTTCATAGTTGTGATGTCTTCAATATTATACAACAATGTAGAAAATAGTAAAAATAAAGAAAAACCCTAGAATGAGTAGGTGTTCTAAAACTTTTGACCAGTAGTGTATGTCAAATGGTTTTGTTATATGTCAGTCTTCTGTGATATATATAAAGTGCAATATTGGGATGCAAAATCGAAATTGAATAAACTCTATATCTGACATGGTGCAGGTGTCCTTAATTGCCAGGGCTGTACCTCTCTGGGGTAGGAAAGGTCTACATAATGAATGGAGGGAGAATGCAGACTGCAGACTCCCAGTCTCATCTAACCCTCACTAAATGCTAGTAAAGCAGTTCTGTTGTCAAACGGCCTGAGCGGGTGGCATTCTGTCTGAACAATGAGCCCTGAACATTGACAGCTTGCTTATGAAAGTGCTGAGACTACAAACAAAGCAGGTAGATAGCTGCCTACTGCAGTGGAAAGGGAAATTATTTGAGCTGACTTAAAGGTGCCGTTTCTCCTCACTAATGACTGTGACATGCCCAGCATGTCACGTGTGACCAGAGGAAAAAAACTTGAGACCACCTTTACTCCACACACAGAGACGCATTAAAAAAACTCTCCCTCACCCTCCAATCCTATCCTCCTGATTCCTCCTTACTGTCACGCCTTGGTCATAGTGTTTTGTGTTTTCGTTATATATTTGGTCAGGCCAGGGTGTGACATGGGTTTATATGTTGTGTTTCGTATTGGGGTTTTGTAGGCATTGGGATTGCGGCTGAGTAGGGGTGTTGCATAGGCTTGGCTGCCTGAGGCGGTTCTCAATCAGTCAGGTGATTCTCGTTGTCTCTGATTGGGAACCATATTTAGGTAGCCTGGGTTTCACTGTGTATTTCGTGGGTGATTGTTCCTGTCTCCGTGTTAGTGTTCACCAGACAGGCTGTATGTATCGTTGTTTTTCCATTAAAGAACATGAGTAACTACCACGCCGCATTTTGGTCCGACTCTCTTTCGACAAACGAACGCCGTTACACTTACAAGCAAAAACTAAAGCAGGAATTACAATTACAAGTGGTCAGATGACGTGGATGCTACGCTACAGGACTGTTTTGCTAGCAGACTGGAATATGTTCCGGGATTCATCCAATGGCATTGAGGAGTATACCACCTCAGTCATCGGCTTCATCAATAAGTGCATCGATGACGTCGTCCCCACAGTAACCGTATCCCCACAGTAACCGTACGTACATATCCCAACCAGAAGCCATGGATAACAGGCAACATTCAACTGAGCTAAAGGCTAAAGCTGCCACTTTCAAGGACTGGGACACTAATCTGGACGCTTATAAGAAATCCTGCTTAAATACAGGACTAAGATTGAATCCTACTAAACCGGCTCTGACGCTCGTCGGATGGGGCAGGGCTTGCAAACTATTATGGAGTACAAAGGGAAACCCAGCCACGAGCTGCCCAGTGACGCGAGCCTACCAGACAAGCTAAATGTCTTTTATGCACGCTTCGAGGCAAGCAACACTGAAGAATTCATGAGAGCACCAGCTGTTCTGGATGACTGTGTGATCACGCTCTCTGTAGCCGATGTGAGCATGACCTTTAAACAGGTCAACATTCACAAAGCCGTGGGGCCAGATGGATTTCCAGGATGTGTACTCAAAGCATGTGCGGATCAAATGGCAAGTGTCTTCACTAACATTTTCAACCTCTCCCTGACGGAGTCTGTAATACCTACATGTTTCAAATAGACCCCATAGTCCCTGTGCCCAACAAAGTGAAGGTAACATGCCTAAATGATTACCACCCTGTAGTACTCACGTCGGTAGCCCTGAAGTGCTTTGAAACGATGGTCAAGGCTCACATCAATTCCATCATCCCGGAAACCCACTCTAATTTGCATACCGCCGCAACAGATCCAAAGATGACGAAATGTTCCGGAGTTCTAAATTGAGCAGCTGCTGAAAAATGAGCTCCTGTATATATTGAGAGTTAAATGTTTTTTTAGAGTGAAGTACATTGAAAAAATCAAGAGAAAACTGCAAGACTCAATAGAAGACAAAACAAGGAACAAACCAAAAAAGACAGGCTTTTGAAAAAGTAACTATTTTTCATAAAATTGTACAGTTATCTTAGCTAGCTGAATTGCTAGCAGAATTGTTTACTTGTTGCTAAGCAGTTGCTAGGGACTCTCCTGGAAGAGGCTAGCTAGCTTACAAAGAATAACAACAAAAAATATCTAGTTAACAGAAGAAAGGAAGACAAAATAAGGACAAAAGAAGGACAGAAGAAAAAGGAAAAGAAAGAGGACAACAAAGTGAAACAGTCAGCACTTCTATTGCAAGTTCGTATTTCGTCGTCCTAACGTAGTCTACACTGCTATCTGCCCAGCAGCTAGCCAGCTAGCAAACGTCCACCGTCTACCGAATAGCAGCACTGTAGAAACTATTACACTCAACTGAACGACTTGATTAGTGTAGTGTTAGCTAGCTACATAGTTGTCTTTGCTGTCTTCGTATCCAAGATAATTGTGTAGTTTAGAGCGTGTAGTCTTCGAGTGATTATCTTAATTTACCGAGGTTAGCTAGCCAGCTATTTGTCGTCCTTAACGTAGGAGACACTGCTAGCTAGCCAACAGCTAGCCAACGTCTACTGAATAGAACTTCCGCACTCAACAACCCGGTCGCATTCCGCTTCGCTCCACAGGTAGTATCACATTTTCATTTCATTTCATTACAGCACAACGGTTTGATTTGTTTGATCGTAGCTAGCTACATAGCTAGCTACATAGCCGTCTGTGTATCAAAGATAATTGTGTAGTCTAGAGCGATTTTCTAGGTTAGCTAGCCAGCTATTGTCGTTCTTTTAACGCAACGTAACGTAACGTAATCAACACTGCTAGCTAGCCAGCTAGCCCCCGAATAGCAGCACTGTAGAAACTATTACACTCAACGGAATGACTTGATTAGTGTAGTGTCAACAACGCAGCCACTGCCAGCTAGCCTACAAAGTCAACAACGCAGCCACTGCCAGCTAGCCTACTTCAGCAGTACTGTATCATTTTAATCATTTTAGTCAATAAGATTCTTGCTACGTAAGCTTAACTTTCTGAACATTCGAGACGTGTAGTCCACTTGTCATTCCAATCTCCTTGCATTAGCGTAGCCTCTTCTGTAGCCTGTCAACTATGTGTCTGTCTATCCCTGTTCTCTCCTCTCTGCACAGACCATACAAACGCTCCACACCGCGTGGCCGCGGCCACCCTAATCTGGTGGTCCCAGCGCGCACGACCCACGTGGAGTTCCAGGTCTCCGGTAGCCTATGGAACTGCCGATCTAGGGGGGTGACATTTGGGATGCAACCAGCAAAAGAACAAGGCAGAGTTCATCTCAGCCTATGCCTCCCTCCAGTCCCTCGACTTCTTGGCACTGACGGAAACATGGATCACCACAGATAACACTGCTACTCCTACTGCTCTCTCTTCGTCCGCCCACGTGTTCTCGCACACCCCGAGAGCTTCTGGTCAGCGGGGTGGTGGCACCGGGATCCTCATCTCTCCCAATTGGTCATTCTCTCTTTCTCCCCTTACCCATCTGTCTATCGCCTCCTTTGAATTTCATGCTGTCACAGTTACCAGCCCTTTCAAGCTTAACATCCTTATCATTTATCGCCCTCCAGGTCCCCTCGGAGAGTTCATCAATGAGCTTGATGCCTTGATAAGCTCCTTTCCTGAGGACGGCTCACCTCTCACAGTTCTGGGCGACTTTAACCTCCCCACGTCTACCTTTGACTCATTCCTCTCTGCCTCCTTCTTTCCACTCCTCTCCTCTTTTGACCTCACCCTCTCACCTTCCCCCCTACTCACGAGGCAGGCAATACGCTCGACCTCATCTTTACTAGATGCTGTTCTTCCACTAACCTCATTGCAACTCCCCTCCAAGTCTCCGACCACTACCTTGTATCCTTGTCCCTCTCGCTCTCATCCAACACTTCCCACACTGCCCCTACTCGGATGGTATTGCGCCGTCCTAACCTTCGCTCTCTCTCCCCCGCTACTCTCTCCTCTTCCATCCTATCATCTCTTCCCTCTGCTCAAACCTTCTCCAACCTATCTCCTGATTCTGCCTCCTCAACCCTCCTCTCCTCCCTTTCTGCATCCTTTGACTCTCTATGCCCCCTATCCTCCAGGCCGGCTCGGTCCTCCCCTCCCGCTCCGTGGCTCGACGACTCATTGCGAGCTCACAGAACAGGGCCCCGGGCAGCCGAGCGGAAATGGAGGAAAACTCGCCTCCCTGCGGACCTGGCATCCTTTCGCTCCCTCCTCTCTACATTTTCCTCTTCTGTCTCTGCTGCTAAAGCCACTTTCTACCACTCTAAATTCCAAGCTTCTGCCTCTAACCCTAGGAAGCTCTTTGCCACCTTCTCCCCCCTCCTGAATCCTCCTCCCCCTCCCCCCTCCTCCCTCTCTGCAGATGACTTCGTCAACCATTTTGAAAAGAAGGTCGACGACATCCGATCCTCGTTTGCTAAGTCAAACGACACCGCTGGTTCTGCTCACACTGCCCTACCCTGTGCTCTGACCTCTTTCTCCCCTCTCTCTCCAGATGAAATCTTGCATCTTGTGATGGCCGGCCGCCCAACAACCTGCCCGCTTGACCCTATCCCCTCCTCTCTTCTCCAGACCATTTCCGGAGACCTTCTCCCTTACCTCACCTTGCTCATCAACTCATCCCTGACCGCTGGCTACGTCCCTTCCGTCTTCAAGAAAGCGAGAGTTGCACCCCTTCTGAAAAAACCTACACTCGATCCCTCCGATGTCAACAACTACAGACCAGTATCCCTTCTTTCTTTTCTCTCCAAAACTCTTGAACGTGCCGTCCTTGGCCAGCTCTCCCGCTATCTCTCTCAGAATGACCTTCTTGATCCAAATCAGTCAGGTTTCAAGACTAGTCATTCAACTGAGACTGCTCTTCTCTGTATCACGGAGGCGCTCCGCACCGCTAAAGCTAACTCTCTCTCCTCTGCTCTCATCCTTCTAGACCTATCGGCTGCCTTCGATACTGTGAACCATCAGATCCTCCTCTCCACCCTCTCCGAGTTGGGCATCTCCGGCGCGGCCCACGCTTGGATTGCGTCCTACCTGACAGGTCGCTCCTACCAGGTGGCGTGGCGAGAATCTGTCTCCTCACCACGCGCTCTCACCACTGGTGTCCCCAGGGCTCTGTTCTAGGCCCTCTCCTATTCTCGCTATACACCAAGTCACTTGGCTCTGTCATAACCTCACATGGTCTCTCCTATCATTGCTATGCAGACGACACACAATTAATCTTCTCCTTTCCCCCTTCTGATGACCAGGTGGCGAATCGCATCTCTGCATGTCTGGCAGACATATCAGTGTGGATGACGGATCACCACCTCAAGCTGAACCTCGGCAAGACGGAGCTGCTCTTCCTCCCGGGGAAGGACTGCCCGTTACATGATATCGCCATCACGGTTGACAACTCCATTGTGTCCTCCTCCCAGAGCGCTAAGAACCTTGGCGTGATCCTGGACAACACCCTGTCGTTCTCAACTAACATCAAGGCGGTGGCCCGTTCCTGTAGGTTCATGCTCTACAACATCCGCAGAGTACGACCCTGCCTCACACAGGAAACGGCGCAGGTCCTAATCCAGGCACTTGTCATCTCCCGTCTGGATTACTGCAACTCGCTGTTGGCTGGGCTCCCTGCCTGTGCCATTAAACCCCTACAACTCATCCAGAACGCCGCAGCCCGTCTGGTGTTCAACCTTCCCAAGTTCTCTCACGTCACCCCACTCCTCCGCTCTCTCCACTGGCTTCCAGTTGAAGCTTGCATCCGCTACAAGACCATGGTGCTTGCCTACGGAGCTGTGAGGGGAACGGCACCTCAGTACCTCCAGGCTCTGATCAGGCCCTACACCCAAACAAGGGCACTGCGTTCATCCACCTCTGGCCTGCTCGCCACCCTACCACTGAGGAAGTACAGTTCCCGCTCAGCCCAGTCAAAACTGTTCGCTGCTCTGGCCCCCCAATGGTGGAACAAACTCCCTCACGACGCCAGGACAGCGGAGTCAATCACCACCTTCCGGAGACACCTGAAACCCCACCTCTTTAAGGAATACCTAGGATAGGATAAGTAATCCTTCTCACCCTCCCCCCCTTTAAGATTTAGATGCACTATTGTAAAGTGACTGTTCCACTGGATGTCATAAGGTGAATGCACCAATTTGTAAGTCGCTCTGGATAAGAGCGTCTGCTAAATGACTTAAATGTAGTGTAATGTAAATGAAATCTTAATCACACTCCACACTGCCATTTGCCACCTAGACAAAAGGAACACCTGTGTGAGAATCCTGTTCATTGACTACAGCTCAGAATTCAACACCATAGTGGCCACAAAGCTCATCACTAAGCTAAGGACCCTGAGACTAAACACCTCCTTCTACAACTGGATCCTGGACTTCCTGACGGTCCAGCACCAGGTGGTAAGGGTGGGCAAAAACACATATGCCACGCTGATCCTCAACACTGGGGCCCTTCAGGGGTGTGTGCTTAGTCCCTTCCTGTACTTCCTGTTCACCCATGACTGTGTGGCCAAGCACGACACTAACACCATCATTAAGTTTGCTGACAACACAACAGTGGCTGATTACTGACAACAATGAGACAGCCTATAGGGAGGAGGTCAGAGATCTGGTAGTGTGGTGCCAGAACAACAACCTCTCCCTTAATGTGAGCAAGACAAAAGAGCTGATTGTGGACTACAGGAAAAGGAGGGCTGAACACACCCCCATTAACATCAATGAGGCTGTAGTGGAGTGGGTCAAGAGTTTCAAGTTCCTTGGTGTCCACATCACCAACGCTCTATCGTGGTCCAAACACACCAAGAAAGTCATGAAGAGGGCACGACAACACCTTTTCTACCTCAGGAGACTGAAAAGATTTGTCATGGATCCCCAGATCCTCAAAAAGTTCTACAGCTGCACCATCGAGAGCATCCTGACCGGTTGCATCACCGCCTGGTATGGCAACTGCTCGGCATCCGATTGTAAGGCGCTACAGAGAGTAGTGGGTAATTTACCTTTCTTTTCCCCTACCACAAAAGGTATTGCCCAGTACATCACTGGTGCCAAGCTTCCTGCCATCCAGGTCCTAGGCGGTGTAAAATAATCCAGTCACCCAAGTCATAGACTGTTCTCTCTGCTACCGCACATCAAACGGTACCGGAGCGCCAAGTCTAGGACCAAAAGGCTCCTTCCTAGCTTCTACCCCCAAGCCATAAGACTGATGAACAATTAATCAAATGGCCATCCGGACTATTTACATTGATTTGATATAGTATGCATAGAAATAGAATGAACTGCATGTTATAGTATTTCTATTTCTGTGATTGTAGAATGTGACCGTGTACAGTTGTACAGCACACTCAATGAAGCTAACAAGAAAGTGGTATCATATTAAATGACACTTTTAGTGACCGATCTAGAAATACAGATGATTTGCTGGAATGAACCGTTAAGTGTAACATGTGACAACCCTCTGGTAATTCAGGTGTAGAATAATAAAGATGTGATCTTCCACTGCACCTTTCATCTTCATCTGTTATGTAAGACATTAAGCAGTGCGGCAATACAGTGGTGGGTTGGACAGGAAAAGCCTTCTGTCAGTGAGTGATGTCCAACGTGCTACTGTATACCCTTCAGCTGAATACACTGGTTTGATGACATATTTGAATCCCTGACAGGGCTTTGTCAACTGCTCTCCGTTCAGAAAACACTTGCTGTTTTTCTTTTTGGCTTTTGGCTTTTATTTCTCCCCTGTGAACTGACAGACAGCAGAAACTTTGCCACATCTTTTGATCCGGGTAGAAAGATAATCAAATCTGTGTAACCCCTGGGTCTTGTCCCGTCCTCAGACTTCACAGTAAACCTCTCTGATCCTGTACTGCTAGGTTATGACAGAGACAACAGAAAAGGACCAGACTCTCGGAGTGCCCCAGGAGTTGAGTTTGGAGTGTAGGTTACCACACAATATTACCACCGACTATGACTTACGGGTCTAAATATTGTATGTTCTTACGGGTCTAAATACTGTAAAACACTTGGGAACACAGAGTAGTGGGTAATTTTTCCCCTACCACATCATCTCAAAAGGTTCCAGACACAGGCACGCACGCACGCACGCACGCACGCACGCACGCACGCACACACACACACACACACACACACACACACACACACACACACACACACACACACACACACACACACACACACACACACACACACACACACACACACACACACACACACACACACACACACACACACACACACACACACACAGACACACACACACACACACACACACAGCAGCTTCAAGTGTACCAACAGAACAATGTCTCACCACCAAACCCTAGCTGGCTTTAATGATTTATCCTCCACTTAAGACAGAGAACAAACCTGCTGCCACTCACTCACACACACACACACACACACACACACACACACACACACACACACACACACACACACACACACACACACACACACACACACACACACACACACACACACACACACACACACCAACAGAACAATGTCTCACCACCAAACCCTAGCTGGCTTTAATGATTTATCCTCCACTTAACAGTGTTTGCCAACAAAGTGGAACAGCTTTGTTTTTATCAAAGCCTGCCCATAAATCAACAATGCTGCTCATATAAACTCAGAGGGATGGTTGTTATTCATTTTCTAAAACCATATCAATATCAACCAAAAACAGCCCCCAGTCAAGGCCTTTTCAATTCGCTAACAGAGGAATTATCGTGGCCAACAAAAGCTGAAAAAAAATCACTGTTCACTTGAATGACTTGAACTCCAGGGCATATTTCTCTTCTGGATCTCTCTCTGTGCATCACTCAAGCATAATAGACACACACAAATGCACATTAATGCACACATGTACACACAAGAGCACGCACGTGCACACAGAAGCACACACACTCATACACACTACCTATGCCCTTGTTGTTCCATTCAGTGAGCATGGCATGGAGCCTTGAGACTGTTGTGCTGCTGCAGTCTGTAAATGGCCTCCTGGTTGCTAGCCTCGCTCCTATTTCCTCACTATCATTTGCCGAGCCACGAGGACAGGCAGAGAGATGATTGGCCGACAGCCTTAATGGATTCAACATCATGCCTGCCACGTTAAGAAGCTTGTGGCGTTGAAAAAACAGGACATCCACTGAGGATTCAAGCAGATTGCATTTTGGCAGCTCTCTGACAGCATGTAGATTGTAGAATATATGATCTTCATCATAAGGCTAGCTACCTCTGTGAGTAGAAAAGAGATGAAGAATGGAAAGGAAGGTAGGAAGATGATAAGAAAAGGGAAGTGTTATAATATAACTAAGTGCAGTTCCATACTATATGTTCTGGTGAATGTCCTCTACCTTTCTGTGTCTGAAATGGCACACTAGTTCCTTGTTCAGTACTCTTGGCCAGAGCTACATAGGGCTGCCACATAGTGCACACTTGCTAGGGAATAGGGTGCCATTTCAGGTTTTGCTGTGTGTCTGCCTGACCTCTGAGGCGAATAGAGAAGAGGGGAAGTCAGACTCATTTGTTAATGCTCAACCTTCTGACTGACTGCCCGCATTAATGATCAGTACCACAACCCCAGTGTGTGTGTGAGAGAGACCGACAGATAGATAGAAAAAGAGACAGACAGAGAGCGAGGCCAACAGACAGAGAGAGAGGGAGACAGAGAGAGAGGGAGATAGAGAGAGAGAGATAGAGAAAGAGAGAGAAAGCACAATAGCACTGTAGGTAAGAGCACTAAAATATCTGTATGTGTGTGTGTGTGTGTGTGTGTCTGTGTCTGTGTCTGTGTCTGTGTCTGTGTCTGTGTCTGTGTCTGTGTCTGTGTCTGTGTCTGTGTGTGTGTGTGTGTGTGTGTGTGTGTGTGTGTGTGTGTGTGTGTGTGTGTGTGTGTGTGTGTGTGTGTGTGTCTGTGTGTGTGTGTGATTGAGTGTGTGCCTCTATCTCCCTCTCTCTCTGCTCAGCACCGTGCCCTTCAAATGGTAATGCTCAGGCTTGTCTCAGACACACCCTGCTCTCTGCTTTCTCTGCATGCTAAATATTTCACGTCATTCTGTGTCCTTGCAAGGCATCTGTTCTGTTCGATCCGGGGGAGCACCTCTGATAGGCTGGCTACAACATCTGGTGCCATGGCACTCGGATCGCTGGCACTGTATGATGAGGTTACAGGGTTGTTGAATGTTGTGGAACATTTCGTAGTTAAAAAGGCTAAATCCAATAACTCTAACACCACAGCAGCTGACGTTGGGGTGATGTTGGTGGTGATGTTAGAGAAGATATTGGGGGCGATGTTGGAGATGATGTTGGGGCTGATGGTGGTTGGTTGGTTGAGACGTGGGTATGTATGAACCTGCTCCAGCTCATCTCTTGGTGTGTTATCTGGTGAGCCATGTATACATACAGGGAAGTATGAATATGTTATCTGTGGATGGATGTGTGGCATTTTCCCTGGCCTGACCCAAAGACACTCTCAATCCCTGTCACACTCTCTCTCTCTCTTCCTTCTCTCTTCCTTCTTCTCACACTTCCTTTCACTGTTACACTGTACGCCCTCCTTCTCACAGTCCCACCGTCCATCTCTCTCTCTCACCCTCTCTCCCTTCCTCCCTCTCTCTCTCTCTCTCTCCATCTACCTCTCCCCTCCCCCCCCCTTCTACCTCCATCCCTCCATCTCTGTTGGATGTTGGCAGGCAGTTTGGCAGAGAGGAACATTGACTTGATGCCCTATTGCAGCAGGCACCGTTGGCAACACTCGAGCACAGTCTGGAGCGACCGCTCACACCACTCCTTCCCACCTTCTCTCCCCTCCTCCTGCTCTCCCAGAAAAAGAAGACAGACAGGAAGACAAGTTTGTCTGGGTTGAAAACTCTAAAGTAAGTCAGAGCGACAGGAAGATGAAAGTGGGGAGGTCCTGAGGCAGATACCACACACAGCACAGCTAGCTAAGTCTCCCACTGTCTGACTCACTTCAATCAAACCCAAAATGTTGTTTTTTCCACTCAAGTTCTAATTACATGTGGTGCTCTTCGGTGCTTCAGAGCTTATAGATTGGCTGGTGTCTATAGGACAAGCAGCTCCTAACACCACTGCATATGTATGTCTCTCAAATGTGGTGATGAACTCTGTCTGAACTAGAGATTCCAAAATGTTGGAACCTGACCCGAAACGACCCGAACACAGGAAGAACACAATCAGACCGGACCTGAATGGACTGATCATATTTATTAAATGAGGACCAGGACCTGAACGGACCCGAGAACAATCAGACCTGAACCCGAATGGACACGAGGACAACTTGACCTAGACCCGATTGGACTTGAGAGACAAAAAAGTATGTTTATCATGTTGCTCTCCTGGTTAACAAATAGGTCCTTAAATGTTGGCTAGGGCCTTCTATAAGTTAGTAAATTCACCTTATTAGCGTAAATATCTGATAGGCAATGCAGAGCCGTGGCTGGGTCCATTCGAGTCCCCTCAGGTCTATCAGCTGTAGTGATATAGACCCGAGACCTGATGACAATCAAACAGGACCCAACCCGGATCTGAGGGAAAAGTTAGAATTTCAGACCCCGAACCCCACCGGGCCCGGGTCGGGTCTCGGGCATATCGGGTCTACCCGGATCCATGAAGACCTCTTGTCTGAAATATATTTCCCTATATTCCCTGTACTTCTGAACTCAGCTCCCTTCTTATTTGAACAATTTGTACTTTTCCTCCATATAAAATACATTTGGACTGGTTGTTGCATGAAAAGAGGTTAAGATGATCTATTATTTAGACAAGGTCACTGTCCTAGGTCAGAGGTCAGGAACAGACTATGCCTTCTCTCTCTCTCTCTCTCTCTCTCTCTCTCTCTCTCTCTCTCTCTCTCTCTCTCTCTCTCTCTCTCTCTCTCTCTCTCTCTCTCTCTCTCTCTCTCTCTCTCTCTCTCTCTCTCTCTCTCTCTCTCTCTCTCTCTCTCTCTCTCTCTCTCTCTCTCTCTCTCTCTCTCTCTCTCTCTCTCTCTCTCTCTCTCTCTCTCTCTCTCTCTCTCTCTCTCACTGCTCTGCTCTGATGGGACATCTATTGTCTTCCTGAAAGCTAGGGAGGGAGCTGTGATAAATCCACCTGGTAAAGAAGGAACCATCAGGAGAGGAAGGACGAACTGACTGGCTGGCTCCATGGCTCCCTTCCTACGTACATTCCTCCACAACACAAAGTGGAGTTTAAAACAGGTCGTGGGGAGGACGGCTTTGAAATGTACTGTAGTGGAAGGTAGTTCCACATCAATATGACTTCGTGTAAAACTGTTTGCAGCAGTTAAGATGAGAGAGAGACATCCTTCCTGCTAGCTTATTAAACCACATCTCACCCTCTCTCCCTCCCTATCCCCTCTTCTCCTTCTTCTCTCTCACCTTCTCTTCCTTTTCCCCTATCACCCTCTCTCCCTCCCTTCCTTCCACCCTCTCTTCCTTCTTCCCTCCCTCCACCCAGAGACAGAGGCCAGTAACCTGCTAAACAGATTCATTCCTTAGCTCCCAGCCTACGTACATGTTCCTAGGGTATGGTAATGGGAACGGTAATGCCACACACTCATGGCTGTTAGTGTGAGGCATGGCCTGGCATCAGAAGGGCTGACATAGAGGTTCTGTCCTAAATGGCCCGGATCCTTACAGTGGGGAAAAAAAGTATTTAGTCAACCACCAATTGTGCATGTTCTCCCATTTAAAAAGATGAGAGAGGCCTGTAATTTTCATCATAGGTACACTTCAACTATGACAGACAAAATGAGAAAAGAAATACAGAAAATCACATTGTAGGATATTTATGAATTTATTTGCAAATTATGGTGGAAAATAAGTATTTGGTCAATAACAAAAGTTTATCTCAATACTTTGTTATATACCCTTTGTTGGCAATGACAGAGGTCAAACATTTTTTTGTAAGTCTTCACAAGGTTTTCACACACTGTTGCTGATATTATTATATTATATTGTGGCCCATTCCTCCATGCAGATCTCCTCTAGAGCAGTGATGTTTTGGGGCTGTTGCTGGGCAACACGGACATTCAACTTCCTCCAAAGATTTTCTATGGGGTTGAGATCTGGAGACTGGCAAGGCCACTCCAGGACCTTGAAATGCTTCTTACGAAGCCACTCCTTCGTTGCCCGGACAGTGTGTTTGGGATCATTGTCATGCTGAAAGACCCAGCCACGTTTAATCTTCAATGCCCTTGCTGATGGAAGGAGGTTTTCACTCAAAATCTCACAATACATGGCCCCATTCATTCTTTCCTTTACACGGATCAGTCGTCCTGGTCCCTTTGCAGAAAAACAGCCCCAAAGCATGATGTTTCCACCCCCATGCTTCACAGTAGGTATGGTGTTCTTTGCGACGAGTTGAGTTTTTACCAAAAAGTTATATTTTAGTTTCATCTGACCATGTGACATTCTCCCAATCTTCTTCTGGATCATCCAAATACTCTCTAGCAAACTTCAGACGGGCCTGGACATGTACTGTCTTAAGCAGGGGGACACGTCTGGCACTGCAGGATTTGAGTCCCTGGCGGCGTAGTGTGTTACTGATGGTAGGCTTTGCTACTTTGGTCCCAGCTCTCTGCAGGTCATTCACTAGGTCCCCCCCCCGTGTGGTTCTGGAATTTTTGCTCACCGTTCTTGTGATCATTTTGACCCCCCGGGGTGAGATCTTGCGTGGAGCCCCAGATCGAGGGAGATTATCAGTGGTCTTGTATGTCTTCCATTTCATAATAATTGCTCCCACAGTTGATTTCTTCAAACCAAGCTGCTTACCTATCGCAGATTCAGTCTTCCCAGCCTGGTGCAGGTCTACAATTTTGTTTCTGGTGTCCTTTGACAGCTCTTTGGTCTTGGCCATAGTGGAGTTTGGAGTGTGACTGTTTGAGGTTGTGGACAGGTGTCTTTTATACTGATAACAACTTCAAACAGGTGCCATTAATACAGGTAACAAGTGGAGGACAGAGGAGCCTCTTAAAGAAGAAGTTACGGGTCTGTGAGAGCCAGAAATCTTGCTTGTTTGTAGGTGACCAAATACTTATTTTCCACCATAACTTGCAAATAAATTCATTAAAAATCCTACAATGTGATCTTCTGGATTGTTTTCCCTCGTTTTGTCTGTCATAGTTGAAGTGTACCTATGATGAAAATGACAGGCTTCTCTCATCTTTTTAAGTGGGAGAACTTGCACAATTGGTGGCTGACTAAATACTTTTTTGCCCCAGTGTATATAGTGCAGTACTTTCGACCATGGCTTGGTAAAAAGTAGTGCACTTATGTAGGAAATAGGGTGCCATTTGGGAAGCAGCCAGAGAAAGAGTTGCCCCAGTGTATATAGTGCAGTACTTTCGACCATGGCTTGGTAAAAAGTAGTGCACTTATGTAGGAAATAGGGTGCCATTTGGGAAGCAGCCAGAGAAAGAGTTATCATCCCTGGTAGATTATATATATTTTTTAAATTTTATTTCACCTTTATTTAACCAGGTAGGCTAGTTGAGAAGAAGTTCTCATTTACAACTGCGACCTGGCCAAGAGAAAGCATAGCAGTGTGAACAGACAACACAGAGTTACACATGGAGTAAAAAATTAACAAGTCAATAACACAGTAGAAAAAAAGGAAATAAAAGAGAGTCTATATACATTGTGTGTAAAAGGCATGAGGAGGTAGGCGAATAATTACAATTTTGCAGATTAACACTGGAGTGATAAATTATAGGATGGTCATGTACAGGTAGAGATACTGGTGTGCAAAAGAGCAGAAAAGTAAATAAATATAAACAGTATGGGGATGAGGTAGGTAAATTGGGTGGGCTATTTACTGATAGACTATGTACAGCTGCAGCGATTGGTTAGCTGCTCAGATAGCAGATGTTGGAAGTTGGTGAGGGAGATAAAAGTCTCCAACTTCAGCGATTTTTGCAATTCGTTCGAGTCACAGGCAGCAGAGAACTGGAACGAAAGGCAGCCAAATGAGGTGTTGGCTTTAGGGATGATCAGTGAGATACACCTGCTGGAGCGCGTGCTACGGGTGGGTGTTGCCATCGTGACCAGTGAACTGAGATAAGGCGGAGCTTTACCAAGCATGGACTTGTAGATGACCTGGAGCCAGTGGGTCTGGCAACGAATATGTAGCGAGGGCCAGCCGACTAGAGCATACAGGTCGCAGTGGTGGGTGGTATAAGGTGCTTTAGTAACAAAACGGATGGCACTGTGATAAACTGCATCCAGTTTGCTGAGTAGAGTATTGGAAGCTATTTTGTAGATGACATCGCCGAAGTCGAGGATCGGTAGGATAGTCAGTTTTACTAGGGTAAGTTTGGCGTTGTGAGTGAAGGAGGCTTTGTTGCAGAATAGAAAGCTGACTCTAGATTTGATTTTAGATTGGAGATGTTTGATATGAGTCTGGAAGGAGAGTTTACAGTCTAGCCAGACACCTAGATGTCTACATATTCTAGGTCGGAACCATCCAGGGTGGTGATGCTAGTCGGCGTGCGGGTGCAGGCAGCGAACGGTTGAAAAGCATGCATTCGGTTGGAGGCCACGGAAGGAGTGTTGTATGGTGTTGAAGCTCGTTTGGAGGTTAGATAGCACAGTGTCCAAAGGAAGGGCCGGAAGAATATAGAATGGTGTCGTCTGCGTAGAGATCAGGGAATCGCCCGCAGCAAGAGAAACATCATTGATATATACAGAGAAAAGAGTCGGCCCGAGAATTGAACCCTGTGGCACCCCCATAGAGACTGCCAGAGGACCGGACAACATGCCCTCCGATTTGACACACTGAACTCTGTCTGCAAAGTAGTTGGTGAACCAGGCAAGGCAGTCATTAGAAAAACCGAGGCTACTGAGTCTGCCGATAAGAATATGGTGATTGACAGAGTCGAAAGCCTTGGCCAGGTCGATGAAGACGGCTGCACAGTACTGTCTTTTATCGATGGCGGTTATGATATCGTTTAGTACCTTGTGCGTGGCTGAGGTGCACCCGTGACCGGCTCAGAAACCAGATTGCACAGCGGAGAAGGTACGGTAGGATTCGAAATGGTCAGTGACCTGTCTGTTGACTTGGCTTTCGAAGACCTTAGATAGGCAGGGCAGGATGGATATAGGTCTGTAACAGTTTGGGTCCAGGGTGTCTCCCCCTTTGAAGAGGGGGATGACTGCGGCAGCTTTCCAATCCTTGGGGATCTCAGACGATATGAAAGAGAGGTTGAACAGGCTGGTAATAGGGGTTGCGACAATGGCGGCGAATATTTTCAGAAATAGAGGGTCCAGATTGTCAAGCCCAGCTGATTTGTACGGGTCCAGGTTTTGCAGCTCTTTCAGAACATCTGCTATCTGGATTTGGGTAAAGGAGAACCTGGAGAGGCTTGGGCGAGTAGCTGGGGGGGGGCTGTTGGCCGAGGTTGGAGTAGCCAGGAGGAAGGCATGGCCAGCTGTTAGGAAATGCTTGTTGAAGTTTTCGATAATCATGGATTTATCGGTGGTGACCGTGTTACCTAGCCTCAGTGCAGTGAGCAGCTGGGAGGAGGTGCTCTTGTTCTCCATGGACTTTACAGTGTCACAGAACTTTTTGGAGTTACAGGATGCAAATTTCTGCCTGAAGAA
The DNA here is from genome assembly GCF_023373465.1 of Oncorhynchus keta. NCBI lineage: Eukaryota > Metazoa > Chordata > Actinopteri > Salmoniformes > Salmonidae > Oncorhynchus > Oncorhynchus keta. The sequence goes on along the minus strand of NC_068451.1, from coordinate 17,271,960 downwards.
GCTGGCCTTGGCTTTCCTGACTGACTGCGTGTATTGGTTCCTGACTTCCCTGAACAGTTGCATATCACGGGGACTATTCGATGCTATTGCAGTCCGCCACAGGATGTTTTTGTGCTGGTCGAGGCCAGTCAGGTCTGGAGTGAACCAAGGGCTATATCTGTTCTTAGTTCTGCATTTTTTGAACGGAGCATGCTTATCTAAAATGGTGAGGAAGTTACTTTTAAAGAATGACCAGGTATCCTCAACTGACGGGATGAGGTCAATATCCTTCCAGGATACCCCGGCCAGGTCGATTAGAAAGGCCTGCACGCAGAAGTGTTTTAGGGAGCGTTTGACAGTGATGATTGGTGGTCGTTTGACTGTGGATTCATAGCGGATACAGGCAATGAGGCAGTGATATTACCATCAGTAATGTTGTGATCGTGGTGGCGATAACCGAAAGCTTGCTGGATCGAATCCTCGAGTTCCCGAGCCGACAAGGTAAAAATCTGTTGTTCTGTCCCTGAACAAGGCAGTTAATTCCCTTTGAATTTAATTGAGAGCAAGAGAGAGAGAGATAATGTTTATTTCTTATTGTATATTATCTATTTCACTTGCTTTGCCAATGTAGGTAAATAAAATGTAAACTTATGTTTCCCATGCCAATTTTGCCCTTTGAATTTAATTGAGAGCAAGAGAGAGAGAGAGAGAAAGAGAGATAGAGAGAGAAAGAAAGAGAGACAGAGAGAGAGAGAAATAAATAGATCCTGTCTTTTCTTTTGGCTGTGTTCTGCAGCAGACATCTCCCCCTGCCAGCCTCAATCAGCCAGACCCATCTGGGTCCTGGAAGTGGGAAGGTGTGTGGAGCAGCATGGATGCATGCAAGACTGTCTGTCGTCCGTCCATCTGTCTGTCGTCCGTCTGCATGCAACACATACAGAGGAGGGCCACCCCCCCCCACATCAGTGCTCTGCCACCGCCAATTCATCAACCAGTGTCTCCCACAAACTTCTTAAACAACATACACATCCCACGCCACAAGGATACAGATAGACAGTCACACAGGCTAGTGGGTCTATATTCCAGAACAGACAGAGACACGGACCAATATATCAATATCCTTTCCATAACACATGGAGACAGAGTCACTGACAACAGCGTAAGCACAATGCAGTCCGATAGCCTCTCTCAAAATGCCTTACTTTTTAGTTGAGTGTGTTCTACACACTTTCCTACTTTCTCTTTGCACACTTTTTTACTTTTCAACATATCCCTCCTGTCTGCATAAGTGAAAACCCGGACAGAAAGAAAATTAGGTGGATGTTTCTCCCCAAGCACTGACATTATTAATGGCTTTTTAATTGAACCCCCAAATACAGATGTGTATCAGTTTAATAATTTCTTGTTAATCAGTTAACCCAAACAGTTACTTCTGTTTTGTTTCCCTCATACCACTGTACACAAAAACCCTTTGCACAATGAGCATCTGCAGAGGAACACACAACAACGTTACCCAGTTACCCCATCACCGGTGTTCTGTTTAACAAACTGTAGAGGGTAAACAACGTCTCCCCTTTAAACATGAACAACAACAGGATCAACAAGCACAACAATAGGTAACACTTGAATACCCTCTTTATAATGCATTTTAAGCACCATGTTTTCTTTTTTGATGACAATCTGTATTGCTTCCTGGTAACTGGTAGCCTATCTAAAGCCTTAATGGTGGACAGGTTAGACAAATCTGTATTGCTTCCTGGTAACTGGTAGCCTAGCCAAAGCCTTAATGGTGGACAGGTTAGACAAATCTGTATTGCTTCCTGGTAACTGGTAGCCTAGCCAAAGCCTTAATGGTGGACAGGTTAGACAAATCTGTATTGCTTCCTGGTAACTGGTAGCCTAGCCAAAGCCTTAATGGTGGACAGGTTAGACAAATCTGTATTGCTTCCTGGTAACTGGTAGCCTATCTAAAGCCTTAATGGTGGACAGGTTAGACAAATCTGTATTGCTTCCTGGTAACTGGTAGCCTATCTAAAGCCTTAATGGTGGACAGGTTAGACAAATCCGTCAACAGGACGTCTCAATATAAAGGGAGTCGAGGGGGGAGGGAGGGACTGAGAGAGCGTCAGAGACAACAGAGCAGTGACAGAGAGCTTGTCACCAACACTGGGCTGCTGCTGTCTCCGGATGCAAAACATTTTTTAAGTTATTTTTCGTTTCAATTACTTGCAGCAGGCACCTCGTAGAATATAATCTCCGTAAATCGTACCGCTGATGCCGCTCAATCTCTTTCTGAGCTGAGGAGAAAAATCCCTTAACCGCTGGCATAAAGCTGAAATGAGACATTCCTTTAGCATTATACCATACTGAGCCAAACACCTCTCTACCCTATTCAAAGAGCTCTTCATAGGCGTATCTGAAAGACTGATGGCATGTTGAAATAGCACAATGGATCAGCTGAAAGGAGGCGTTGGCCAGAAATGGAGGTATTAAGCTCTAAAGGGGGGCGGTCATTTAGCTATTTGATTTGGAATTTTAGAACCTCTTTAGGTAAACATACCAGGGTTTTTCTTTATTTTTACTATTTTCTACATTGTACAATATTAGTGAAGACATCAAAACTACGAAATAACACATATGGAATCATGTAGTAACCAAAAAAGTGTTAAACAAATCAAAATATATTTTAGCCACCCCTTGATGACAGCTTTGCATTTCAATTAACAGGCGTGCTTTGTAAAATGTTCATTTGTGGAATTTCTTTCCTTCTTAATGCGTTTGAGCCTATCAGTTGTGTTGTGACATGGTAGGGGTGGTATACAGAAGACAGCCCTATTTGGTAAAAGACCAAGTCCATTTTATGGCAAGAACAGCTCAAATAAGCAAAGAGAAACGACAGTCCACCATTACTTTAAAACATGAAGGTCAGTCAATACGGAACATTTTAAGAACATTGAACGTTTCTTCAAGAGCAGTCGCAAAAACCATCAAGCGCTGTGATGAAACTGGCTCTCATGAGGACCGCCACAGGAAAGAAAGACCCAGAGTTTACCTCTGCTGCAGAGGATAAGTTCATTAGAGTTAACTGCACCTCAGATACCAGCCCAAATAAATGCTTCACAGAGTTCAAGTAACAGACACATCTCAACATCAACTGTTCAGAGGAGACTGCGTGAATCAAGCCTTCATGGTTGAATTGCTGCAAAGAAACCACTACTAAACGACACCAATAAGAAGAAGAGACTTGCTTGGGCCAAGGAACACGAGCAATGGACATTAGACCGGTATAAATTTGTCCTTTGGTCTGATGAGTCCAAATTTGAGATTTTTGGTTCCAACCGCCGTGTCTTTGTGAAACGCAGAGTAGGTGAACGGATGATCTCCGCATGTGTGGTTCCCACTGTGAAGCATGGAGGAAGAGGTGTGATGTGTGGGGGTGCTTTGCTGGTGACACTGTCTGTGATTTACTTAGAATTCAAGGCACACTTAACCAGCAAGACTACAACAGCATTCTGCAGCGATACGCCATCCCATCTGGTTTGCACTTAGTGGGACTATCATTTGACCCAAAACACACCTCCAGGCGGTGTAATGGCTATTTGACCAAGGGGAGTGATGGAGTGCTGCATCAGATGACCTGGTCTCCACAATCACTCGACCTCAACCCAAGTGAAATGGTTTGGGATGAGTTGGACAGCAGAGTGAAGGTTAAGCAGCCAACAAGTGCTCATCATATGTGGGAACTCCTTCAATACTGTTGGAAAAGCATTCCTCATGAAGCTGGTTGAGAGAATGCCAAGAGTGTGCAAAGCTGTCATCAAGGTAAAGGGTGGCTACTTTGAAGAATACTACATGATTCCATATGTGTTATTTCATAGTTTTGATGTCTTCACTAAAAACAAAGAAAAACACTTGAATGAGTAGGCGTGTCTGTCACGACTTCCGCAGAAGTCAGTCCCTCTCCTTGTTCGGGCGGTGTTCGGGGGTCCACATCACCGACCTTCTAGCCATCACTGATCCATTTTTCATTTTCCATTGGTTTTTGTCTTGTCTTCCTTCACACCTGGTTCCAATCCCATCAATTACATGTTGTGTATTTAACCCTCTGTTTCCCCTCATGTCCTTGTCGGAGATTGTTTAATTGTATGTTATGTGCAAGTCATGTGTCGGTGTGTGACGGGTTTTGTACCCACTTATATTATTTTTTGTATATTTTGGTTTTTGGAGTTTTATGAGCACTTATTATTATTATTATTATACGACTTATATACTTATACCAAGTTAGTTTTCCTGCGCCTGACTTCCCTGCCACCTCCCCCCACCCATTACAGTGTCCAAACTTTTTTGACTGGTACTGATTAAACGGAGAACATCATTGTGTTCGGGAGAGTTGTCATAATAGAATGGTCAGTCGCTACAGACGTTGTTCTGTTGCCTATTTTCAGGATGTGTCGTTGTCTGAAATACAACACTGTAGCTCGGACTCCTTCCACTGCAGATGCAGAAGGCCAACATGTCTAGTTTAAACAGACGGATTTTGATGGGGATTTTTTTATCATGTTATTTAGATTGATGCACATGTCAATATACTCTTAAGGATTCATGTGTTCAAGGCCTTTCTCCATTGACCTTGCTTTGTCTTTTGTTTCCTAAACTGACTGCTAACGCATTCAACTGAAAGGACACATCTCACATACTGTATCTCTTCCATCATCTCCGTCAGATGCAGAGATGGAGGGTCAGAAAATAGGTTAGGTTTTTGATTGGTTTCAAAAAGTTTTTTATAATATGAAGTTGATTTGCAACTTTGAATAAGGAAAGATGTAGTAAGATGTGGCATGCAACTTGGTCAATTAATTTGAGCTGTAATCGGTTTTGGTGTTTAAATAAACAATTCAAGATAATATATGCAATGCTACAAAGCTTTACCATGTGTTCTTCCACCAAGAACACATTTCAAAGGTCAGGGGAATCATTACTGACATTTGTCCAGTAATGACATCAGTTCCTTTCTGCTCCTTGAGGTTTCCGCACCAAAACAAACTAAAACGTCACAAAATGTCGTCATACTATATGCACAAACCGTTTCAACAGGGAAGCATACGGTAAGCTTTAGGCAGCAACACGTGATCTGAGGAGAGGAGCACCAGACATGTGCTTCCCTGCCTTCCCGTCGCTCTCAGCCCCCCTCCTAATCGCTACAGACAGAGAACAAACCTGCTGCCACTCACTCACACACACACACACACACACACACACACACACACACACACACACACACACACACACACACACACACACACACACACACACACACACACACACACACACACACACACACACACACACACACACACATGGATGCACGCACACACTGCCGTGACACTGCTTAGTGGATGATGTTCTACTGGCAAAACAAAGTCATAGAAATACTCTATACTCTGTCCTGCAACATCTAAACCTCTTCTTCATGCTATCTCTGTGATGAGGACACAATCTCATCTATTACAGTACCATTAAGATCAGATGGCGAGTTGGTCCGGTGGTAAAAGAGCCTGCGGATGACTTATAAGCACCATATAAAATGTAGGAGCACCACATAAAATGTAGGAGCACCACATAAAATGTAGGAGCACCATATAAAATGTAGGAGCACCATATAAAATGTAGGAGCACCACATAAAATGTATTTGGTTTCTACATGGTGTAAAAAGCACTGTTTCCTATTGAGATGCACTACATTGAATACTGTACACGGTCTCTTCAAGAATGTCAGTTTGTACGTGACCACATGCAAATCTATCATTCATTAATTCATTCATTTGATCATGGATCTCCTGAAGAAGCTGTACCTTTACCATTCTGTCTGTGCCCCCAAATGCTTGGACATACTGGTAAATTTAGCAGGTCGTTAGCTCGATAGCTAATCAGGTAACATGACTGAACAAGGTGTTAATGGCCACGACGTGGTTTATGAATGTAAAATGTGGCCCACATATGTGACCATAAAGGTTGCATTTTAGAGCCCTGCATGTACATCACGGACAGGCCTATATAAAACCATGCAGAGTGTAACCGGCAGATCTGGGTCAAATGCATAGTATTGTATGGCCAATGACGTGAGAAAGGCAGAGAGAGGCCTGCTGTATGAGAGATGAAGGAAGAGGGTGCTGACAGGACATCCACATCCTTTATCTCTACCCCATCCTTCATCCCTCCATTTTCATGCCTCCATTCTTCATCCCTCTCTCATTCCTCAGAGAGTTTCATCATCCTGTAGTATTTGGGCCATGGTGAGGCCAAACAGAGGGCCAAACTCCGTAATGCCAAATCCACTTTTTTTCTGATCAACTGGGTGGTGAAGATTAGAAACATGTCCTGGAGTGATGTTCATTTCCCAGAAGGTTGATAAATCTCTCCACAGACCTAGCTGGACCCAGATTAACACAGTAAACTGTCGTCATCCATAGACTACACATCACCGACAAGCCCCTGGAACCCTCACATGGATTTACAGGACTGTATGTAAACAACCCCATGCTCTACTTCTCATGTAACCTGATTGTGATTGTCTATGGTTGCAAAATTCCCCAAATTCCATGGTTTTCCTGATTCGCGGAATAAGGAGGGAATAAGCAGGGAATCAGGATTTCTGGAAAACCTGGACATTTTGTGAAAGTTACTGAGATTTTCCAACCCTATTGCCATTATTGACTTCAGAAGTCAAGACACTTTCATTCAGTAAGGAAAACTGAAGAGTGATGATGGATGTTGAAAATGAGGGAATACTGTAAGTTGACAACATGGCTCTGTCGGTGTGTAGGCTATGTATGTATCTCTGATGTAGAGCTTTGTTTGAGTAATAACATCCATTACTGTGGCCCAGTTAACATCCAAACAGAGAGGGCAGGTTCAAAGGTCGTCACATAGCTATGTAAATTCTGTATAGCCTATATAGGTGGCTATACCAATAACCTGTTTTGTTGATTGTTTTCAAACACATCTACCTACAGTATATCACATCATTTGTTCTCCCCCAATCCCTTTAAATCCTCTCAAATCTCTCCATTCCGCTCCATACACACACCGAAGCCATGTTGCCTGCTAAGAAGCAAAAAGCCTTCAGCCATTTAGTTCTAAAGCTACTGAGTTCACCCCTCACATGGATTGAATGTAGCTTGCTCTCAAACGGTCTCGCTGTCTGCTCAGTCTGACAGCAACAGACTCCTTTTGGAGAAGAGAAGCAGACATTAGTAAAACAAGCATGTTCTGCTTGTTGTAGCACTTAAGGAGTGTTCCTGATGAATCCTGTTCAAAGCTTCAGCTTTGGGAAGAGATCTTCCCAGAAAAGCTTTGACATTAGTCCCACTTTGATTTAGGTGAGGATCTGTTCTAAAATAACTAATAGCCTTTTACTCCACTAATATTGTGCTGAGTTGCCAGCTGCACAGTCTGCCGGATTGGCTTGAACCTTCTATAAATGTCTTGATTCGGCACAAGGGAACGTTTTCTCCTTTTCTGCTGTTTAAAATAAAACTCTTATTCATCCCGTTTAAAACACCCATTAATTAAGGTAAAGCAACGGCTTTGCGAGTTTGAGATTCTAATTGAAAAGGGTGTGTACATACCGGCTAGCATGCGGTAGAGGTTCCATTGACTCTGAGGGAGGACTGACGGAGATAATGGGATCGATGCCTCAAACTGCTTAAGTTAAGTGAAGGAAAACCACATCATGTGACCATCCCCTCCCCCTCATGTGCTAATTTATTTACCCAATATAACCCAGGGGCCTGTGATGCAGAGAGAGTCTTGAGCTGGACAAGCCGATTTGAACCGTTTACTGCTGCCTGAGCCAAGACCAAGGGCTGGGGGGGGGCGCGGGGGAGAGGGAGGCTGAGGGGCTGGGGATGGAGGGAGAGAGAGGGAGGCTGAGGGCTGGGGATGGAGGGATAATGAGAGTCTGAGGGCTGGGGATGGAGGGAGAGAGGGAGGCTTGAGGGCTGGGGATGGAGAGAGAGAGAGAGAGGGGGAGGCTGAGGGCTGGGGATGGAAGGGGAGAGAGAGAGGGAGACTGAGGGATGGGTAGGGGCGAGGGCTGAGGATGGAGGTAGAGAGGGACGGAATATAGAGAGAGATGCGGAGGGCAGGGGGGAGAGAGGCAGGCCGAGGGATGGGGAAGGGTGAGAGATAGGGGGTGGGGATGGGTAGTGAGAGTAATAGAGGGAAGCAAAAGGAAGAGAGGGATAGAGGGAGTATGGGAGGCTGAGGGCTGGGGGAGAGAGGGAGTGAGGGGGGCTGAGGGCTGGGGGAGAGAGGAAGAGAGGGAGGCTGAGGGCTGGTGGGAGAGAGGGAGGCTGAGGGCTGTGGGAGAGAGGGAGGCTGAGGGGAGAGGGAGTGAGGGGGTGAGGGGCTGAGGGCTGGGGGAGAGAGGGAGCCTGAGGGCTGGGGGGAGAGAGGGTATGAGGGGGGCTGAGGGCTGGGGGAGAGGGGGAGAGAGGGAGAGAGGGAGGCGGACGGCTGGGGGGAGAGAAGGAATGAGTGGGGGTGTACATTGGCTCTGATGGAACAGAGAAGTAGAGGAGAGGGAGAGCGCTCCAGGATGGGGCTCAGGGTGTGTACAAAGTGCACTGTGCGGTCTCGGAATGTGTTAAATGCCTGTGTGTGTGTATATATGTGTGTGGTCCTGGGGTGTGTGAACTGGTCCTGTTCCAGGTGGTAAAAGCATTAGGACTCGTGGTGGCAGAGATGAAATGCGCCCCAGCCACCATCTGCTGATGAGTCACTCTTCCTGTGCCTCTGTCCCTGCTTCCACTGTGCACAGGGATGAGGGCCAGACACTAAAATGTGACCTGTGTGTGTGAGAGAGAGAGAGTGAAATGAAAAAGAGGAGATAGAGAGAGAGAGTGTGTTTGTTGATGGTTCTAATCCATTAGCACCCTCTCTGTGACTGGGACTCAGAACTATTAAGAGTAAAGTTGAGGGAGATTACACAGTGTATCTGGGTACCATAAATAACATGAATTTGACAGAGAGAGAGAGAGAGAGAGAGAGAAAGAGATTACTTGGAGAGAGAGAGAGATCGAGGGAGAGGACTTGAAGAGAAAGAGAGGACTTGGAGAGAGAGAGAGGACTTGAAGAGAGAGAGAGAGAGAGAGAGAGAGAGAGAGAGAGAGAGAGAGAGAGAGAGAGAAAGGGGACTTGGAGAGAGAGAGGACTTGAAGAGAGAGAGAGAGGACTTGAAGAGAGCGAGAGAGGACTTGAAGAGAGCGAGAGAGGACTTGAAGAGAGCGAGAGAGGACTTGAAGAGAGAGAGAGAGGTCTTGAAGAGAGAGAGAGAGAGAGAGAGAGAGAGAGAGAGAGAGAGAGAGAGAGAGAGAAAGGGGACTTGGTGAGAGAGAGGACTTGAAGAGAGAGAGAGAGAGGACTTGAAGAGAGCGAGAGAGGACTTGAAGAGAGAGAGAGAGGACTTGAAGAGAGAGAGAGGACATGAGAGAGAGGGAGAGAGAGAGGGAGAGAGAGAGAGGACTTGAAGAGTGAGAGAGGACTTGAAGAGAGAGAGAGAGAGAGAAAGGGGACATGAAGAGAGAGAGAGGGAGGACATGAAGAGAGAGAGAGAGGGAGGACTTGAAGAGAGAGAGTGGACTTGAAAGGGAGAGAGAGAGAGAGAGAGAGAGAGAGAGAGAGAGGGGAGAGAGAGAGAGAGAGAGAGAGAGACTTGAAGAGAGAGAGTACTTGAAAGAGAGAGAGAGAGAGAGAGAGAGAGAGAGAGAGAGAGAGAGAGAGAGAGAGAGAGAGAGAGAGAGAGAGAGGACTTGAAGAGAGAGAGAGAGAGAGAGAGAGAGAGAGAGAGAGAGAGAGAGAGAGAGAGAGAGAGAGAGAGAGAGAGAGAGAGAGAGGACTTGACAATGACTTATTTACATTAGAGAGGCTATGACCTCGGTCATCACTGACGAGTCATGTTACTGGAGGCTTACAGACTGCAGCTCTTACTTTACATAGGCATTGAGTGGAACAGTTGTCCTACCTACTAGCTGAAAAAGGCAAGGAAAATGCAAAGGCATATAGGGAATATGTTAATTAGAAGATTTTTAAAAAACTAAACAAGAAAAAGGGCTAGGCAAAGCTGGCAGGTGTTGAAATGAGGGAGGAAGGCTGTGAAGATATCATCTAAAAGTCTAAACGTGTTTTGACATATTACCATAAATGCATTCTGGGAGATAAAGTTTTGAGCACATGCTCAGAGTCCAGTCCAATGTGTTGCTGTGATGGGTGAGCATCAGTTTAGGGAGGAAGTTTATTTGGAGAGGAGAGCCACAAATGAAATGTGAAAAGTAGGAGCTAGCAGGCTGGAGGAAGATGCCTCCCTCCACACAGTAATCTCCCCAGTCAGTACTTTGACCGTACCAAGACTAATGCAGGCATGCATGCTGCCTCCTAGATAGATGCACCAAACCAACGCTTCTGCCTCTCTGTGACAGCTCCCCACCTCCGGCCAACACTGACCCAAATCATCTTCTCTCCTTTTAGTCTCCTTTCCTTTCATGTCCTTTCCTCTCCTCTCATCTCATCTCCTTTCCTCTCCTCTCCTCTCGAACCTCACATCTACACATATTTTATTTAAAACTAAGCACATTTATGATCATCAATTTCTGTACTCTGATAACTTTCTCATTTGAGAACAGAGTTACTTTAATAGTATTTTTTTCTTCACCTTTATTGAACCAGGTAGGCCAGTTGAGAACAAGTTCTCATTTACAACTGCGACCTGGCATGATTTCCAAAGCCCAAGTGTGTGAACTATTGATCACATTCGCTCATTCGACAATATGGTTTGCATAATTGCTTCAGCCGTAGAGCTAATATGTTCAACTAAATTAAACAATCAAATATTAACTCTAATCCTGAGGTGAGACAGTTATAACGCTCTGGGTTTTAACAGAAACAGGAAGTCCTGTGGTACGACACAGACCTCGGATAAAGACCTTATTGCTTTAAAGCACAAAACCCTGGAACAGAAAAAGGCAAAGGCCTGAGAGTTGAGATCGGCTTTTATCTTCATGAAAAACGCTGCTGTCCTGAAATATTCCCATAAAACGCTGCCCGCCTGACTGGCACATCTGTATTCCATCCCGTTTGAGGTGGGCGGTGCATAATGATATTTCTGGGCTCAGTGAAAAATGTCTGTGTTCTGGTAATGGCTCACTGACAAGGCTGTGGAATACAAATCTACCTGCATGGTGTTTACTGGGCTGGTTCTGCTCTGCCTGGCTCTGCACAACAAACTGCCACATGTCTGACAGATCAAACACGTTGAGTAGGAAACAACTGATCGTTGAGTGGAGGCATGTAGATGGGGGAGGAAAGCATCATACAACAGCTGCATCCTAAAAGTAGTGCACTAGAAGGGGAATAGGGTGCATTTGGAAAACAATGGCCTTTCTGAATGGATAACATTATGTGAAGCACAGGATGAAAGGTGATGCAACTGCATCATGGTATATGAAACACAGGATAGTACGAGGTCTAACTGGTGCCACCTAAATACATACATTTCCTTCATTTCACCAGGGACTTACAAACAGCATCCTACAGTGATTCTCAATCACCTCTCCTTTGATCTCTCTTTCCCCCTCTCCTCTCTGTGTGTGAGTGATGTATTGACAGGGCCTGTGGCTGCAGAGTAGTGGAGAAAGATGCTTTTTAATTAGGAGTGGTGAGCCAGCAACACAGGGAGGGAGGGGTGCTGTGAGATCAAGGACAAGAGCAAAACTTAGGAGAGAGAGAGACAGAGACAGAGACAGAGACAGAGACAGAGACAGAGACAGAGACAGAGACAGAGACAGAGACAGAGACAGAGAGACAGAGAGACAGAGAGACAGACAGACAGACAGACAGACAGACAGACAGACAGACAGACAGACAGACAGACAGACAGACAGACAGACAGACAGACAGACAGACAGACAGACAGACAGACAGACAGACAGACAGACAGACAGACAGACAGACAGACAGACAGACAGACATGTATGCTGTATTAACACCTGTCAAGAATGTAATACATCTTTATTTTAAATGCACTTAAATGGGTCAATTTATTGTTAATTAGGGGTAAACATGGCACTTTACAGCGGAAGCATTCTTTTTGAACCATCAAAAAGCAATTTTGGCACCTGTAGTGCGACCCAGATACACACGACAGAGGGAGGGACAGTTGCCAAAGGGCAAGAGAGGCAGACTGAGACAGGCCATTCACAATAACATATGACAGCTGGCCACAGAGCAATTCAGTAACAATCTGGTGCCAGTCTTCATATAGCTCAGACATACGAGACAATATCATACATGTCCTCAGGCAACAACAGAGAGAATACCATTGATGTCTATGGCAGACGTGGGAGACACTGACTGATATGACAGAGACAGGAATACACACAGCCTGAAGAGCCTAGATAGAACAACCCCAAGAGTCCCCACACTCACAGACTTTAACACAAATCTCACATCTAACATGGCTCCACACACACACGCACACAAACACACACAGTCTACATGGACTTCCTCTCACTCGCACCCTGTCGCAGCAGAGCGGTCATGTGATTTTTCTGTCTTCACAGGCCTGTGAGTGTCTACCAGCAGACATGCCACTGCCGTGAGTCTTCGTTAACACAAATCGCTGCTTAATTCACTGTTCATTAATTAGATGAAGACATGCGTCATAAACAGGTAATGCTCCGAAACACAGAAACAGGGAGAAACACACAACACTGTAAAATAAGGACAAGATGGAAAAATGGTTTACTTAGGCTATTCCACACATGTCCATGTCTATAAGAACACCTGCTAGGTGTGTAAAAGCAATCTGTAGCAATTGCATATCTTTTACAGATGCATTGATTTCATGGTAGATTGTATAAGGAACAAAGTGAAAACTAAAATGAAGCTGGACGTGTGAGATTTTTTTTTTTTTACAACTTACATTTTAGCAAACACTCTTATCCAGAGCGACTTACAGGAGCAATTAGGGTTAAGTGCCTTGCTCAAGGGCACGTCGACAGATTTTTCACTTCGTTGGCTAAGGGATTCAAACCAGCAACCTTTCGGTTACTGGTCCAACGCTTTTAACTGCTAGGCTACCTTCCACAAATTCCAGATCTATTTGAAATATTATTCTTGAGATGCTGTATCTGTAACGCTCTTCGTCGGGCGAAAGAGAGGAGGACCAATGCGCAGCGTGGTAAGTGTTCATATTTTAAATATTTTAATGAACACTGAAAACAAAACAATAAACAACCAACGAACAGTCGTATAAGGTGCAACACAACACTAAACAGAAAATAAACACCCACAACTCAAAAGTGAAACCAGGCTACCTAAGTATGATTCTCAATCAGGGACAACGATTGACAGCTGCCTCTGATTGAGAACCATACTAGGCCGAACACAGAAATCCCAAATTATAGAAAAACGAACATAGACAACCCACACAACTCACACCCTGACCATACTAAAACAAAGATATAATAACAAAACTAAGGTCAGAACGTGACAGTATCGGTTTGTTGAAATATGAATAGTTCCCATGACCATTCAAAAATGAATTACAGTCATTTCGAGACATTTAGCAAACGTGCTCCCAATCTAACGTACTGCCATTTACCCAGAAATTCCAACAGAGGCTTGAATGAGCAGTACTAGCCTTTATGACAAGCCACCAAAACATAACGAAGTGTCACGTCCTGACCTTAGTTCCTTTTTATGTCTCTGTTTTAGTTTGGTCAGGGCGTGAGTTGGTGTGGGCATTCTATGTGTTGTTCTATGTTTTTGTATTTCTGTGTTTGGCCTGGTATGGTTCCCAATCAGAGGCAGCTGTTTATCATTGTCTCTGATTGAGAACCATACTTAGGCAGCCTGTTTCCCACTATGGGTTGTGGGTAGTTGTTTTCTGTTTTGTGTTGCTGCACCTTACAGGACTGTTTCGTTTTCGTTTCACTCTCTTTGTTATTTTGATTGGTGTTTCTGTTCTAATAAATATAACATGAACCCTTAGCACGCTATGCATTGGTCTGATCCATCCTATTCCTCATCAGAAGAGGAAGAAAACTGTTACACAAAAGGGAAATATATTCTCCTCCTGAGCTGTTTTTCCTGCTTAATGTTTGCATTATTTATGCATTGGAGTGAATGTGAATGTCCTTGCTATATTCTGCTATATTAAATGACCTTTCATGATAATTGCATCCCAGTGTTTCCTAGGACTTTGAGCCTAAAGGTAGATGGATGTTATGTAACAGGATAACTATGCTGTATGTTAGTTTAAAATGCCAAACATTTGCAGTTCTCCTTTAGATGGGAACAGCTTTTATGGAAAGAGAATGATGCAGAGAGGCTTACGCTTATTTACGCTCATTTCTGTACTAAAACTTACTCCACTGAAATGGCAGACTGAAATTCAGCCACTTCTATTTGAATAGATGATAATTGTAATTAGGCCTCTCTGGATGGATGCAATCAAGGCCCTTATATATTTGTATAACGGCAGTGGATCTATTTCAAAGATAACCATTCAGTTTCTACCATAGACTACAGATGGACAGGTGTGCATCATTAAGTCTTTGCATGAAACAAATCGGGTTTCAAGAAAAACACATAATCAAACACGATGGTGATTTCTGTAGCTATATTGAGGCCCATCACATGACCCCACACATGCAGGAGAGTAGGTGATGGGTCTTAATAGATCTTGTGTGCTTACACTGCCAATGCGTGACATGACATCCAACTCAGCGTGACCCTTAGAGAATGTTGATAAGCACAACGCTCCAGTGTGTTGCTACAGGAGGAAAGACTCACAGAGCCACAATGTCGAGAGGAATAGGTGTGAATCAACACAGACTAACCATGACAGATGATCAGAAAACATACCTGTCGATAGAAGAACAACCCTTCTACTTACAGAGGAGTCATTTCATATCTTCAAACATAAGATGTCCTCGGAACAACAACAACAATATGAAATGCATTGTAAAAATCTACAAAACGTCCAGTTTAGCACCAAGTATTATTTTTCTTTTAGAAAACAGACAGGCTGTAGAGACTTGAAATGGAGGAGGAGGAGGAGGAGGAGGAGGGGGGGGGGGGATGTCGGGTTTATTGGATAAAAATAAGCCTTCTTGCTCACAGGCAATTCTCTAAACCACATTATAGCGATGTGACATTAGATGGAGCCAGCTGTGCCTCTAGTTGTCACATGTCACCTTCGATCCAGCAGCACAGTAACGGAGGCTGCGTCTCAAATGGCTGTATGTTCCCTATATAGTACACTACTTTTGACCAGGGCCCATAGAGCTCTGGTCAAAAGTAGTGCACTAAAAGGAATAGGGGGGTGACATTTGGGATGCAACCAGCAAGAGAGATGTTCCTCTGGTCTGGTCTGGACAGAGAGGACCCTCTGCTGGCTTTAAAGCTAGAATCTGGGATTTGTTTCTCAACAAAACGGCAGCCTCGTCACATGTTTTCCTATACAGCTGAGATATCGGGCTGGGGATATATAACCCATCTCCAAAATTCAATGGCTAAGGATCAAGAGTTTAACTGACCGACTTGCAGACTTGTTTATGTGTTGCTGTGCGTTTTGTACGTTTTGTTGCCAACGTTACTTTGCTACCTGACAACTTTACGCTTTTTTAAATTATTTTTTTTACGTTTACATTTTTTGTTTTTCCCTCACTCAACTTTTTTTCATTCAACTTTTTCACTCCGGACACTTTATCTGGACGTGGTTCGTCAGGACGTCCACCAGCCGAAGCTAAGTAGTAACATTAACATGATGCCTTCTAATTGCAGTCGCTGTACTCATAATATACAGGAGAACGATCGCCTTACGGCGAGGATAGCTGTGCTGCAAGCCCAGCTTCAGACGCAATCGTTAGGCAAGGGTAATTTCAGTGTAGGAAAGGATGAAACAGTGTCTGTGCCACCAGTAAGTACAGATAGTAGTATAATTCCCTTCACACGGTCCCCGCAGCCGGACAACTTTCTCATGGTTTCTGGAGGGAAATGCTGTAGGAATGATCAACCGGTGTCACAGAAACTTTCAACCGGTTTTCCCCATTCAGCAGCGAGTTGGAGTATGAGGCCGAGCCTTCTCTTGTCTCTACTCCTCCTGTTACGGGGTCTGAGACGCCAAAGCTTCCCACCATTAGCTCTGACAAATTGAAAACCCTAGTCATTGGCGACTCCATTACCCGCAGTATTAGACTTAAAACGAATCATCCAGCGATTATACACTGTTTACCAGGGGGCAGGGCTACCGACATTAAGGCTAATCTGAAGATGGTGCTGGCTAAAGCTAAAACTGGTGAGTGTAGAGAGTATAGAGATATTGTTATCCACGTCGGCACGAACGATGTTAGGATGAAACAGTCAGGGGTCACCAAGTGCAACATAGCTTCAGCGTGTAAATCAGCTAGAAAGATGTGTCGGCATCGAGTAATTGTCTCTGGCCCCCTTCCAGTTAGGGGGAGTGATGAGCTCTACAGCAGAGTCTCACAACTCAATCGCTGGTTGAAAACGGGATTCTGCCCCTACCAAAAGATAGAATTTGTAGATAATTGGCCCTCTTTCTGGGACTCACCCACAAATAGGACCAAGCCTGGCCTACTGAGGAGTGACGGACTGCATCCTAGCTGGAGGGGTGCTCTCATCTTATCTAGCCAACATAGACAGGGCTCTAACTCCTCTAGCTCCACAATGAAATAGGGTGCAGGCCAGGTAGCAGGCTGTTAGCCAGCCTGCCAGCTTAGTGGTGTCTGCCACTAGCACAGTCAGTGTAGTCAGCTCAGCTATCCCCATTGAGACCGTGTCTGTGTCTCGAACTGGGTTGGGCAAAACTAAACATGGCGGTGTTCGCATTAGCAATCTCACTAGGATAAAGACCTCCTCCATTCCTGTCATTATTCAAAGAGATCGTGATACCTCACATCTCAAAATAGGGATACTTAATGTTAGATCCCTTAATTCAAAGGCAATTATAGCCAATGAACTAATCACTGATCATAATCTTGATGTGATTGGCCTGACTGAAACATGGCTTAAGCCTGATGAATTTACTGTGTTAAATGAGGCCTCACCTCCTGGTTACACTAGTGACCATATCCCCCGTGCATCCTCCAAAGGCGGAGGTGTTGCTAAAATTTACGATAGCAAATTTGAATTTACAAAAAAAAATAAGTTTTTGTCTTTTGAGCTTCTAGTCATGAAATCTATGCAGCCTAGTCAATCACTTTTTATAGCTACTGTTTACAGGCCTCCTGGGCCATATACAGCGTTCCTCGTTGAGTTCCCTGAATTACTATCAGACCTAGCAGATAATATTAAAATTTTTGGTGACTTTAATATTCACATGGAAAAGTCCACAGACCCACTCCAAAAGGGTTTCGGAGCCATCATCGAGTCAGTGGGTTTTGTCCAACATGTCTCTGGACCTACTCACTGTCACAGTCATACTCTGGACCTAGTTTTGTCCCATGGAATAAATGTTGTGGATCTTAATGTTTTTCCTCATAATCCTGGACCATCGATATCACCATTTTATTACGTTTGCAATTGCAACAAATAATCTGCTCAGACCCCAACCAAGGAGCATCAAAAGTCGTGCTATAAATTCACAGACAACACAAAGATTCCTTGATGCCCTTCCAGTCTCCCTGTGCCTACCCAAGGACGTCAGAGGACAAAAATCAGTTAATCACCTAACTGAGGAACTCAATTTAACCTTGCGCAATACCCTAGATGCAGTTGCACCCCTAAAAACTAAAAACATTTCTCATTAGAAACTAGCTCCCTGGTATACAGAAAATACCCGAGCTCTGAAGCAGCTTCCAGAAAATTGGAACGGAAATGGCGCCACACCAAACTGGAAGGCTTCCGACTAGCTTGGAAAGACAGTACCATGCAGTATTGAAGAGCCCTTACTGCTGCTCGATCATCATATTTTTCCAACTTAATTGAGGAAAATAAGAACTTTCCCCAAGTGTGGATCGCTTTCACTTCAGCAGTAATAAATTCATGAACTTCAATGAGGAAAAGATCATGATTATTAGAAAGCAAATTACGGACTCCTCTTTAAATCTGCGTATTCCTTCAAAGCTCAGTTGTCCTGAGTCTGCACAACTCTGCCAGGACCTAGGATCAAGAGAGACACTCAAGTGTTTTAGTACTATATCTCTTGACACAATGATGAAAATAATCATGGCTTCTAAACCTTCAAGCTGCATACTGGACCCTATTCCAACTAAATTACTGAAATAGCTGCTTCCTGTGCTTGGCCCTCCAATGTTGAACATAATAAATGTCTCTATCCACCGGATGTGTACCAAACACAGTAAAAGTGGCAGTAATATAAAGCCTCTCTTGAAAAAGCCCAACCTTGACCCAGAAAATATAAAAAACTATCGGCCTATATCAAATCTTCCATACCTCTCAAAAATGTTAGAAAAGGCTGTTGCGCATCAACTCACTGCCTTCCCGAAGACAAAAAATGTATACAAAATGTGTCAGTCTGGTTTTAGACCCCATCATAGCACTGAGACTGCACTTGTGAAGGTGGTAAATTACCTTTTAATGGCATCAGACCGAGGCTCTGCATCTGTCCTCGTGCTCCTAGACCTTAGTGCTGCTTTTGATACCATCGATCACCACATTCTTTTGGAGAGATTGGAATCCCAAATTGGTCTACACGGACAAGTTCTGGCCTGGTTTAGATCTTATCTGTCGGAAAGATATCAGTTTGTCTCTGTGAATGGTTTGTCCTCTGACAAATCAACTGTAAATTTCGGTGTTCCTCAAGGTTCCGTTGTAGGACCACTATTGTTTTCACTATATATTTTACCTCTTGGGGATGTCATTAGAAAACTTAACTTTCACTGCTATGCGGATGACACATAGCTGTACATTTCACTGAAACATGGTGAAGCCCCAAAATTGCCCTCGCTAGAACCCTGTGTTTCAGACATAAGGAAGTGGATGGCTGCAAACTTTCTACTTTTAAACTTGGACAAAACAGAGATGCTTGTTCTAGGTCCCAAGAAACAAAGAGATCTTCTGTTGAATCTGACAATTAATCTTAATGGTTGTACAGTCGTCTCAAATAAAACTGTGAAGGACCTCTGCGTTACTCTGGACCCTGATCTCTCCTTTGATGAACATATCAAGACTGTTTCAAGTACAGCTTTTTTCCATCTACGTAACATTGCAAAAATCAGAAATTATCTGTCCAAAAATGATGCAGAAAAATGTATCCATCTTTTGTTGCTTCTAGGTTAGACTACTGCAATGCTCTACTTTCCGGCTACACGGATAAAGCACTAAATAAACTTCAGTTAATGTTAAATACGGCTGCTAGAGTCCTGACTAGAACCCAAAGATTTGATCATATTTCTCCAGTGCTAGCCTCCCTACACTGGCTTCTTGTCAAGGCAAGGGCTGATGTCAAGGTTTTACTGCTAATCTACAAAGCATTACATGGGCTTGCTCCTACCTATCTTTCTGATTTGGTCCTGCCGTACATACCTACACGTACACTACGGTCACAAGACGCAGGCCTCCTAATTGTCCCTAGAATTTATATTTCTAAGCAAACAGCTGGAGGCAGGGCTTTCTCCTATAGAGCTCCATTTTTATGGAATGGTCTGCCTTCCCATGTGAGAGACGCAGACTCGGTCTCAACATTTAAGTCTTTACTGAAGACTCGTCTCTTCAGGGGGTAATATGATTGAGTGTAGTCTGGCCCAGGAGTGTGAAGGTGAACAGAAAGACTCTGGAGCAACGAACCGCCCTTGCTGTCTCTGCCTGGCCGGTTCCCCTCGTTCCACTGGGATTCTCTGCCTCTAACCCTATTACAGGGGCTGAGTTACTGGTGCTCTTTCATGCCGTCCCTAGGAGGGGTGCGTCACTTGAGTGGGTTGAGTCACTGATGTGATCTTCCTGTCTGGGTTGGCGCCCCCCCTTGGGTTGTGCCGTGGAGGAGATCTTTGTGGGCTATACTCGGCCTTGTCTCAGGATGGTAAGTTGGTGGTTGAAGATATCCCTCTAGTGGTGTGGGGGCTGTGCTTTGGCAAAGTGGGTGGGGTTATATCCTTCCTGTTTGGCCCTGTCTGGGGATATCATCGGATGGGGCTACAGTGTCTCCTGACTCCTCCTGTGTCAGCCTCCAGTATTTATGCTGCAGTTGTTTGTGTCGGGGGGCTAGGGTCAGTTTGATATATCTGGAGTACTTCTCCTGTCTTATCCGATGTCCTGTGTGAATTTAAGTATGCTCTCTCTAATTCTCTCTTTCTCTCTTTCTTTCTCTCTCTCGGAGGACATGAGCCCTAGGACCATGCCTCAGGACTACCTGGCATGATGACTCCTTGCTGTCCCCAGTCCACCTGGCCGTGCTGCAGCTCCAGTTTCAACTGTTCTGCCTGCGGCTATGGAATCCTGACCTGTTCACCGGATGTGCTACCTGTCCCATGCTGGTCATTTATAAACATTTGAACATCTTGGCCATGTTCTGTTATAATCTCCACCCGGCACAGCCAGAAGAGCATTGGCCACCCCTCATAGCCTGGTTCCTCTCTAGGTTTCTTCCTAGCTTTTGGCCTTTCTAGGGAGTTTTTCCTAGCCAACGTGCTTCAACACCTGCATTGCTTGCTGTTTGTGGTTTTAGGCTGGGTTTCTGTACAGCACTTTGATATATCAGCTGATGTACGAAGGGCTATATAAATACATTTGATTTAGAATTTTTTTTTGACCATTGAACAGATTCCCAGATCCCAGATTGTACCTTTAACATCTCTCACTGTCTCCCCCAGCCAACCGGGTTCACTGGTTTCACTGCAAGGCTTTCAGCTTTTGCTCTATCTGCAATGAGTTGAGCAGAGCTGCTCGAGGTTAAAGAACAAATCATTTGTCATCAAGCCTTGTTAGAGCAACTGTCATCTAGAAAGCTTTCGACTGTGGGGCATTATGAGACAACGTTGACGACGACAGTAATCAGTCATCATGATTAGTGATCATTGATCCAACCTGTATTGATTCTTATAATGATCTCTTCCTTCTCTTAGCCTCAGACCTCACTATGACTATTATTATTCTGCTCAGCAAAGCTAGAATACATACTTCTATGGGGAATAAAATATATTAAAGACAAATAACAATACAAAACACACCAATTGATTATAAACCTACACACATCTTTCTGCACGTCCATCTGATGACATTCTAATGCCAGTAGAAAACGACCATCTTAAAATGCACGAGAGACAACATAACATGAGTCATGTTTCTCCAGAACGCCAAACCTGTTGTTTTGGCCGTCTGATTAGTTTAAACCACCAGACAGCCTACCTCCACATTGACCTCTCTCTATCTCCCACAATACAACACAACCATGTTTAAACATCCTTCATCCAACTCACACGCACACCCATACACACACACACACACACACACACACACACACACACACACACACACACACACACACACACACACACACACACACACACACACACACACACACACACACACACACACACACACACACACACACACACACAGACACACAGACACACAGACACACAGACACACATACACACACACACATACACACACACACATACACAGACACACATACACACGGGAAGGATTAAATAAATGTTTTCCCTCATCAATCTACACACAATACCCCATAATGACAAAGCAAAAACAGGTTTTTATATTATAAATAAAAAACAAAAATACCTTATTTAAATACCTTAGAACTGTTCAGACAATTTGCTATGAGATTTCAAATTGAACTCAGATGCATCCTGTTTCCATTGATCATCCTTCAGACGTTTCTACAACTTGTCGACACAAAGCTATTAGTGCATGACAGAGCAAAAACCAAGCCATGAGGTTGAAGGAATTGTCCGTAGAGCGCCAAGACAGGATTGTGTCGAGGCACAGATCTGGGGAAGGGTACCATTCTACAGTAGTCCCTGCAGCATACACTCAAACCAGTGTGATTAGAACACTTATTTAGAGCATCCAGTTTCGATTGACACAACAGTCAGCATTTGAGACCGCAACACTGTATTTTCACAGAAACATTTTGGACAAACACAGTCCTTACAAAGTTATGTCCTTAATGTGACCAGCTTATTTTCGGATGTTCACACATTCACAGAAGTAGCAACAGCATAACAGAATCATCCAAACTGGAAAATGCTGGCAATATTAATCCTCGCGCTAACTTCCCATCAATGATTACATAATAAAAAAGACATGAAATAAAATAAACTCGGCCTATAAGCTATGCATACATTGCCTTGTATGCCATTGCACTGAAAAAACATTGTAGGCTATTCAGTTAAAACAACAAACGGGAGCCTATGCAGGCTGTAATAAAGCGGTCATATTTAGATAACTCTCCGCGGACAGACACCACAATATGAATTAGCTAATAGCAATTATTATGTATAATTCATCACATCACGGGTGAGCTCGACATTGATCAAAATAATTGAGTGAAACACTTTCTAGAAATCAATAGTAAACCCAACAATGGGTAGTTTGTGCGCGGTGCCATGTTTGTTTTTCGTGTCAACCAAATATAACAAGAGGAGACAAGATGAGGTGGGTATGTTTGCAGTAGAAGTCGACCGATTATGATTTTTCAATGCTGATAACAATACCGATTATTGGATGACCGAAAAAGCCGATACCGATTTATCGGACGCTTTTTTAATTTTTTAAATTTGTAATAATGATATTACACAACAATACTGAATGAACACTTATTTTAACTCAATCAAATCAATTTAGCCTCAAGTAAATAATTAAACATGTTCAATTTGGTTTAAATAATGCAAAAACAAAGTGTTGGAGAAGAAAGTAAAAGTGCAATATGTGCTATGTAAGAAAGCTAATGTTTCAGTTCTTTGCTCAGAACATGAGAACATATGAAAGCTGGTGGTTCCTTTTAACATGATTCTTCAATATTCCCAGGTAAGAAGTTTTAGGTTGTAGTTATTATAGGAATTATAGGTCTATTTCCCTCTATACCATTTGTATTTCATTAACCTTTGACTATTGGATGTTCTTATAGGCACTTTAGTATTGCCAGTGTAACAGTATAGCTTCCGTTCCTCTCCTCGCTCCTCCCTGGGCTCGAACCAGCAACACAACGACAACAGTCACCATTGAAGCAGCGTTACCCAAGGGGAACGACTACTAGAAGGCTCAGAGCGAGTAACGTTTGAAACGCTATTAGCGCGCACTAACTAGCTAGCCATTTGACTTCGGTTACACCATCCTCATCTCGGAAGTTGATAGGCTTGAAGTCATAAACAGCGCAATGCTTGACGCACAATGAAGAGCTGCTGGCAAAACGCACAAAAGTGCTGTTTGAATGAATATTTACTCGCCTGCTTCTGCCTACCAGTCAGATACTTAGATACTTGTATGCTTGTAAGTTCAGTCAGATTATATGCAACACATGACACGCTAGATAATATCTAGTAATATCATCAACCATGTGTAGTTAACTAGTATTTATGATTGATTGTTTTTTATAAGATAAGTTGGAGCGAGCGGTCGCATCGGCACTTCGCTCCGCAGGTAGTATAACTTTTTCATTACATTTCATTACATTTCATTATAGTACAACGGTTTGATTTGTCTAATCTTAGCAATTTCTTCTTAGCTAGCTACATAGCCGTCTTTGTATCAAAGATAATTGCATAATTATCGTATTTCGTCGTCCTAACGTAGTCTTCACTGCTATTTGCCCAGCAGCTAGCCAGCTAGCCAGCGAGCAAACGCCCACCGATTAGCAGCACTGTAGTAACTATTACACTCAACTGAACGACTTGATTAGTGTAGTGTTAGCTAGCTACATAGCTGTCTTTGCTGTCTTCGTATCCAAGATAATTGTGTAGTTTAGAGTGTGTAGTCTTAGAGTGATTATCTTAATTTACCGAGGTTAGCTAGCCAGCTATTTGTCGTCCTTAACGTAGGAGACTCTGCTAGCTAGCCAACAGCTAGCCAACAGCTAGCCGACAGCTAGCCGACAGCTAGCCAATGTCTACCGAATAGGACTCAACAACCCGGTCGCATTCACAGCTAGTATCACATTTTCATTTCATTTCATTACAGTACAACGGTTTGATTTGTTTGATCGTAGCTAGCTACACAGCTAGCTACATAGCCGTCTTTGTATCAAAGATAATTGTGTAGTCTAGAGCGATTTTCTAGGTTAGCTAGCCAGCTATTGTCGTTCTTTTAACGCAACGTAACGTAAACAACACTGCTAGCTAGCCAGCTAGCCCCCGAATAGCAGCACTGCAGAAACTATTACACTCAACGGAACGACTTGATTAGTGTAGTGTCAACAACGCAGCCACTGCCAGCTAGCCTACTTCAGCAGTACTGTATCATTTTAATCATTTTAGTCAATAAGATTCTTGCTACGTAAGCTCAACTTTCTGAACATTCGAGACGTGTAGTCCACTTGTCATTCCAATCTCCTTTGCACTAGCGGAGCCTCTTCTGTAGCCTGTCAACTATGTGTCTGTCTATCCCTGTTCTCTCCTCTCTGCACAGACCATACAAACGCTCCACACCGCGTGGCCGCGGCCACCCTAATCTGGTGGTCCCAGCGCGCACGACCCACGTGGAGTTCCAGGTCTCCGGTAGCCTCTGGAACTGCCGATCTGCGGCCAACAAGGCAGAGTTAATCTCAGCCTATGCCTCCCTCCAGTCCCTCGACTTCTTGGCACTGACGGAAACATGGATCACCACAGACAACACTGCTACTCCTACTGCTCTCTCTCGCTTCTGGTCAGCGGGGTGGTGGCACCGGGATCCTCATCTCTCCCAAGTGGTTATTCTCTCTTTCTCCCCTTACCCATCTGTCTATCGCCTCCTTTGAATTCCATGCTGTCACAGTTACCAGCCCTTTCAAGCTTAACATCCTTATCATTTATCGCCCTCCAGGTTCCCTCGGAGAGTTCATCAATGAGCTTGATACCTTGATAAGCTCCTTTCCTGAGGACGGCTCACCTCTCACAGTGCTGGGCGACTTTAACCTCCCCACGTCTACCTTTGACTCATTCCTCTCTGCCTCCTTCTTTCCACTCCTCTCCTCTTTTGACCTCACCCTCTCACCTTCCCCCTACTCACAAGGCAGGCAATACGCTCGACCTCATCTTTACTAGATGCTGTTCTTCCACTAACCTCATTGCAACTCCCCTCCAAGTCTCCGACCACTACCTTGTATCCTTTTTCCTCTCGCTCTCATCCAACACCTCCCACACTGCCCCTACTCGGATGGTATCGCGCCGTCCCAACCTTCGCTCTCTCTCCCCGCTACTCTCTCCTCTTCCATCCTATCATCTCTTCCCTCTGCTCAAACCTTCTCCAACCTATCTCCTGATTCTGCCTCCTCAACCCTCCTCTCCTCCCTTTCTGCATCCTTTGACTCTCTATGTCCCCTATCCTCCAGGCCGGCTCGGTCCTCCCCTCCCCGCCCCGTGGCTCGACGACTCATTGCGAGCTCACAGAACAGGGCTCCGGGCAGCCGAGCGGAAATGGAGGAAAACTCGCCTCCCTGCGGACCTGGCATCCTTTCACTCCCTCCTCTCTACATTTTCCTCCTCTGTCTCTGCTGCTAAAGCCATTTTCTACCACTCTAAATTCCAAGCATCTGCCTCTAACCCTAGGAAGCTCTTTGCCACCACCTTCTCCTCCCTCCTGAATCCCCCCCCCCCCTCCTCCCTCTCTGCAGATGACTTCGTCAACCATTTTGAAAAGAAGGTCGATGACATCCGATCCTCGTTTGCTAAGTCAAACGGCACCGCTGGTTCTGCTCACACTGCCCTACCCTGTGCTCTGACCTCTTTCTCCCCTCTCTCTCCAGATGAAATCTCGCGTCTTGTGACGGCCGGCCGCCCAACAACCTGCCCGCTTGACCCTATCCCCTCCTCTCTTCTCCAGACCATTTCCGGAGACCTTCTCCCTTACCTCACCTCGCTCATCAACTCATCCCTGACCGCTGGCTACGTCCCTTCCGTCTTCAAGAGAGCGAGGGTTGCACCCCTTCTGAAAAAACCTACACTCGATCCCTCCGATGTCAACAACTACAGACCAGTATCCCTTCTTTCTTTTCTCTCCAAAACTCTTGAACGTGCCGTCCTTGGCCAGCTCTCCCGCTATCTCTCTCTGAATGACCTTCTTGATCCAAATCAGTCAGGTTTCAAGACTAGTCATTCAACTGAGACTGCTCTTCTCTGTATCACGGAGGCGCTCCGCACCGCTAAAGCTAACTCTCTCTCCTCTGCTCTCATCCTTCTAGACCTATCGGCTGCCTTCGATACTGTGAACCATCAGATCCTCCTCTCCACCCTCTCCGAGTTGGGCATCTCCGGCGCGGCCCACGCTTGGATTGCGTCCTACCTGACAGGTCGCTCCTACCAGGTGGCGTGGCGAGAATCTGTCTCCTCACCACGCGCTCTCACCACTGGTGTCCCCCAGGGCTCTGTTCTAGGCCCTCTCCTATTCTCGCTATACACCAAGTCACTTGGCTCTGTCATAACCTCACATGGTCTCTCCTATCATTGCTATGCAGACGACACACAATTAATCTTCTCCTTTCCCCCTTCTGATGACCAGGTGGCGAATCGCATCTCTGCATGTCTGGCAGACATATCAGTGTGGATGACGGATCACCACCTCAAGCTGAACCTCGGCAAGACGGACCTGCTCTTCCTCCCGGGGAAGGACTGCCCGTTCCATGATCTCGCCATCATGGTTGACAACTCCATTGTGTTCTCCTCCCAGAGCGCTAAGAACCTTGGCGTGATCCTGGACAACACCCTGTCGTTCTCAACTAACATCAAGGCGGTGGCCCGTTCCTGTAGGTTCATGCTCTACAACATCCGCAGAGTACGACCCTGCCTCACACAGGAAGCGGCGCAGGTCCTAATCCAGGCACTTGTCATCTCCCGTCTGGATTACTGCAACTCGCTGTTGGCTGGGCTCCCTGCCTGTGCCATTAAACCCCTACAACTCATCCAGAACGCCGCAGCCCGTCTGGTGTTCAACCTTCCCAAGTTCTCTCACGTCACCCCGCTCCTCCGCTCTCTCCACTGGCTTCCAGTTGAAGCTCGCATCCGCTACAAGACCATGGTGCTTGCCTACGGAGCTGTGAGGGGAACGGCACCTCAGTACCTCCAGGCTCTGATCAGGCCCTACACCCAAACAAGGGCACTGCGTTCATCCACCTCTGGCCTGCTCGCCTCCCTACCACTGAGGAAGTACAGTTCCCGCTCAGCCCAGTCAAAACTGTCCGCTGCTCTGGCCCCCCAATGGTGGAACAAACTCCCTCACGACGCCAGGACAGCGGAGTCAATCACCACCTTCCGGAGACACCTGAAACCCCACCTCTTTAAGGAATACCTAGAATAGGATAAGTAATCCTTCTCACCCCCCCCCCCTTTAAGATTTAGATGCACTATTGTAAAGTGACTGTTCTACTGGATGTCATAAGGTGAATGCACCAATTTGTAAGTCGCTCTGGATAAGAGCGTCTGCTAAATGACTTAAATGTTTAATGCTAGCTAGCAACTTACTGCAGTTGCGTAACAGGCAGTCTCCTTGTGGAGTGCAATGAGAGAGAGGCGGTGGACTAGGGTAGCCTAGTGGTTAGAGCGTTGGATTAAAAACCGGAAGGTTGGAAGTTCAAATCCCAGAGCTGACAAGGTACAAATCTGTCGTTCTGCCCCTGAACAGAATTTGTTCTTAATTGACTTGCCAAGTTAAATAAAGGTAAAATAAAAAGTAGGCAAGTCAGTTAAGAACAAATTCTTATTTTCAATGACGGCCTGGGAACAGTGGGTTAACTGCTTGTTCAGGGGCAGAATGACAGATTTGTACCTTGTCAGCTCGGGGATTTGAACTTGCAACCTTCCGGTTACTAGTCCAACACTCTAACCACTAGGCTACCCTGCCGCCCCTTAAATAAAGGTTTAAAAAAAAAAAAAAAACTTTGAGGTTGCAAGCTGTGCAGCACAGCTCCCCATCCAACTTGACAGGGTTGAGAGGATCTGCAGAGAAGAATGGGAGAAACTCCCACAGCTTGTAGCGTCAAACCCAAGAAGACTCAATGCTGTAAACGCTGCCAAAGATGCTTCAACAAAGTACTGAGTAAAGGGTCTGAATACTTATATAAATGTGATATTTCCGTTTGATTTGTTATTTATTTTTTACCTGGTTTTGCTTTGTTATTATTGTGTAGATTGATGAGAGGGGGGGAAACTATTGAATCAATTTTAGAATAAGGCTGTAACCTAACAAAATGTGGAAAAGGTCAAGGGGTCCGAATACTTTCTGATTGCACTGTATAATTAGCTAGGCCTTCATGCCATAGAGCAGAGCCCATAATGTCACCCTCTGTTCGCCTGTAAAACTCTAGATGATATTAGCTAGGGGATGCTCCATTTGTGCAGACAACGTATGTGCCCTGCCTGCCTGCGCTCGCTGCGCTGGGATAATTTGTCAACCGAGTGTTGCCACACAGACAATTGAATTCCTTGCTTAACTGGTGCTAGCCACTCCTTAATTGCATTACATGTACTTTTATGCATTTTTCAAGGCCCGGCTGTCACTTCAACATGTATATGTCTTGGAGGGGCCACTGTGTAGGAGGTATCAGAAGAAGGATCATTTGCATATTAGGGCACTGAAGACGTCTCTTAGGGAGGGAGAGAGAAGGGCTAATGATTCCTGAGATTCACCACAAGGACATCAAATATATGGATGTCTCAAATTCCTGGAGGAGTGAGAGTAACTACTGTATATGATGCTAGGCTGGCTGTGTGTTGGTGTGGCTCTAAAAGAGAGAGCAGTTACAGAGTGGTAGGGGAGGTAAAGAGAGGTAGGGGAGGTAGAGAGAGGTAGGGGAGGTAGAGAGAGGTAGGAGAGGTAGAGAGAGGTAGGGGAGGTAGAGAGAGGAAGGGGAGGTAGAGAGAGGTAGGGGAGGTAGAGAGAGGTAGGGGAGGTAGAGAGAAGTAGGAGAGGTAGAGAGAGGTAGGAGAGGTAGAGAGAGGAAGGGAGGTAGAGAGAGGTAGGGGAGGTAGAGAGAGGAAGGGGAGGTAGAGAGAGGTAGGGGAGGTAGAGAGAAGTAGGAGAGGTAGAGAGAGGTAGGGGAGGTAGAGAGAAGTAGGGGAGGTAGAGAGAGGTAGGGGAGGTACAGAGAGGTAGGGGAGGTAGAGAGAGGTAGGGGAGGTAGAGAGAGGAAGTGGAGGCAGAGAGAGGAAGGGGAGGTATAGAGAAGTAGGAGAGGTAGAGAGAGGTAAGGGAGGTAGATAGAGGTAGGGGAGGTAGAGAGAGGTAGGGGAGATAGAGGGTGGTAGGGGAGGTAGAGAGAAGTAGGGGAGGTAGAAGAGAGAAGTAGGGGAGGTAGAAAGAGGAAGGGGAGGTAAAGAGAGGAAGGGGAGTTAGAGAGAGGTAGGGGAGGTAGAGAGAGGTAGGGGAGGTAGAGAGAGAGTTAGGGGAGGTAGAGAGAGGTAGGGGAGGTAGAGAGAAGTAGGGGAGGTAGAAGAGAGAAGTAGGGGAGGTAGAACGAGGTAGTGGAAGTAAAGAGGTAGTGGAGGTAGAGAGAGGAAGGGGAGGTAGAGAGAGGTAGAGGAGGTAGAGAGGTAGGGGAGGTAGAGAGAAGTAGGAGAGGTAGAAAGAGGTAGGGGAAGTAGAGAGAGGTAGTGGAGGTACAGAGAGGTAGAGGAGGTAGAGAGAGGTAGTGGAGGTAGAGAGAGGTATAGGAGGTACAGAGAGGTAGTGGATGTAGAGAGAGGTAGGGGAGGTAGAGAGAGGTAGCGGATGTAAAGGGGAGGTAGAGAGAAGTAGGAGAGGTAGAAAGAGGTAGGGGAAGTAGAGAGAGGTAGTGGAGGTACAGAGAGGTAGAGGAGGTAGAGAGAGGTAGTGGAGGTAGAGAGAGGTATAGGAGGTACAGAGAGGTAGAGGAGGTAGACAGAGGTAGTGGAGGTAGAGAGAGGTATAGGAGGTACAGAGAGGTAGTGGATGTAGAGAGAGGTAGGGGAGGTAGAGAGAGGTAGCTGATGTGACGGGGAGGTAGAGAGAGGTAGTGGAGATAGAGAGAGGTAGGGGAGGTAGAGAGAGTTAAGGAAGGGAGAGAGAGGTAGTGGAGGTAGAGAGATGTAGAGGAGGTAGAGAGAGGTAATGGAGGTACAGAGAGGTAGGGAGGTAGAGAGAGGTAGTGGATGTAGAGAGAGGTAGGGGAGGTAGAGAGAGGTAGGGAAGGTAGGGAGAGTTAGGGGGAGGTAGAGAGAGGTAGGGGAAGGTAGAGAGAGGTAGGGGAAGGTAGAGAGAGGTAGTGGAGGTAGAGAGAGAGAGAGGAGAGGTAGTGGAGGTAGAGAGAGGTAGAGAGAGGTAGTGGAGGTAGAGAGAGGTAGTGGAGGTAGAGAGAGGTAGCGAGAGGTAGAGAGAGGTAGTGGAGGCAGAGAGAAGTTGAGAGAGGTAGTGGAGGTAGAGAGAAGGAGAGGAGAGGTGGGGGAGGTAGACAGAGGTAGGGGAGGTAGAGAGAGGTAGAGAAATGTAGAGGAGAGGTAGGGGAGGTAGAGAAAGGTAGAGGAGAGGTAGGGGAGGTAGTGGAGATAGAGAGAGGTAGAGAGATGTAGTGGAGGTAGAGAGTGGTAGGGGATAGAGAGAAATGTAGAGGAGAGGTAGGGGAGGTAGTGGAGGTAGAGAGAGTTAGAGAAAGATAGAGGAGATGTAGGGGAGGTAGAGGAGAGGTAGGGGAGGTAGTGGAGGTAGAGAGAGTTAGGGGAGGTAGAGAGTGGTAGTCAGAAGTAGAGGAGAGGTAGGGGAGGTAGGGGAGGTAGACTGAGGTAGAGTAGGTAGAGAGAGGTAGGGGTGGTAGAGAGAGGTAGACAGAAGTAGAGGAGAGGTAGAGAAAGGTAGTGGAGAGAGAGAGGTAGAGAGAGGTAGTGGAGGTAGAGAGAGGTAGGGGAGGTAGAGAGAGGTAGTGGAGGTAGAGAGAGGTAGAGAAATGTAGAGGAGAGGTAGGGGAGGTAGAGAAAGGTAGAGGAGAGGTAGGGGAGGTAGTGGAGATAAAGAGAGGTAGAGAGAGGTAGTGGAGGTAGAGAGTGGTAGGGGATAGAGAGAAATGTAGAGGAGAGGTAGGGGAGGTAGTGGAGGTAGAGAGAGTTAGAGAGAGGTGGTGGAGGTAAAGAGAGGTAGGGGAGGTAGAGAGTGGTAGTCAGAAGTAGAGGAGAGGTAGGGGAGGTAGGGGAGGTAGACTGAGGTAGAGTAGGTAGAGAGAGGTAGGGGAGGTAGAGAGAGGTAGACAGAGGTAGAGGAGGTAGAGAGAGGTAGCGAGAGGTAGAGAGAGGTAGTGGAGGCAGAGAGAAGTTGAGAGAGGTAGTGGAGGTAGAGAGAAGGAGAGGAGAGGTGGGGGAGGTAGACAGAGGTAGGGGAGGTAGTGGAGGTAGAGAGAGGTAGAGAGAGGTAGTGGAGGTAGATAGAGGTAGAGAAAGATAGGGAGATGTAGGGGAGGTAGAGGAGAGGTAGGGGAGGTAGTGGAGGTAGAGAGAGTTAGAGAGAGGTAGTGGAGGTAAAGAGAGGTAGAGGAGGTAGAGAGTGGTAGTAGAGGAGGGTAGGGGAGGTAGGGGAGGTAGACTGAGGTAGAGTAGGTAGAGAGAGGTAGGGGAGGTAGAGAGAGGTAGACAGAGGTAGAGGAGAGGTGGGGAGGTAGAGAAAGGTTGTGGAGGTAGAGAGAGGTAGGGGAGGTAGAGAGAGGTAATGGAGGTAGAGGAGAGGTAGTGGAGGTAGAGGAAGAGGAGAGGTAGTGGAGGAAGAGAAAGGTAGAGAAGAGGTAGTGGAGGTAGAGAGGAAGGGGAGGTAGAGAGAGGAAGGGGAGGTAGAGAGAGGTAGAGGAGGTAGAGAGAGAGAAAGGTAGAGGAGGTAGGGGTGGTAGAGGAGGTAGACAGAAGTAGAGGAGAGGTAGAGAAGGTAGTGGAGAGAGAGAGGTAGAGGAGGTAGTGGAGGTAGAGAGGGTAGGGGAGGTAGAGAGAGAGTGGAGGTAGAGAGAGGTAGAGAAATGTAGAGGAGAGGTAGGGGAGGTAGGTGAGGAGAGGTAGGGAGGTAGTGGAGATAAAGAGAGGTAGAGAGGTAGTGGAGGTAGAGAGTGGTAGGGGATAGAGAGAAATGTAGAGGAGAGGTAGGGGGAGGTAGTGGAGGTAGAGAGTTAGAGGGTGGTGGAGGTAGAGAGTGGTAGTCAGAAGTAGAGGAGAGGTAGGGGAGGTAGGGGAGGTAGACTGAGGTAGAGTAGGTAGAGAGAGGTAGGGGAGGTAGAGAGAGGTAGACAGAGGTAGAGGAGGTAGAGAGAGGTAGCGAGAGGTAGAGAGAGGTAGTGGAGGCAGAGAGAAGTTGAGAGAGGTAGTGGAGGTAGAGAGAAGGAGAGGAGAGGTGGGGGAGGTAGACAGAGGTAGGGGAGGTAGTGGAGGTAGAGAGAGGTAGAGAGAGGTAGTGGAGGTAGATAGAGGTAGAGAAAGATAGAGGAGATGTAGGGGAGGTAGAGGAGAGGTAGGGGAGGTAGTGGAGGTAGAGAGAGTTAGAGAGAGGTAGTGGAGGTAAAGAGAGGTAGAGGAGGTAGAGAGTGGTAGTCAGAAGTAGAGGAGCGGTAGGGGAGGTAGGGGAGGTAGACTGAGGTAGAGTAGGTAGAGAGAGGTAGGGGAGGTAGAGAGAGGTAGACAGAGGTAGAGGAGAGGTGGGGGAGGTAGAGAAAGGTTGTGGAGGTAGAGAGAGGTAGGGGAGGTAGAGAGAGGTAATGGAGGTAGAGGAGAGGTAGTGGAGGTAGAGAAAGGAAGAGGAGAGGTAGTGGAGGAAGAGAAAGGTAGAGAAGAGGTAGTGGAGGTAGAGAGAGGAAGGGGAGGTAGAGAGAGGAAGGGGAGGTAGAGAGAGGTAGAGGAGGTAGAGAGAGGCAGAGAAAGGTAGAGGAGAGGTAGGGGTGGTAGAGAGAGGTAGACAGAAGTAGAGGAGAGGTAGAGAAAGGTAGTGGAGAGAGAGAGGTAGAGAGAGGTAGTGGAGGTAGAGAGAGGTAGGGGAGGTAGAGAGAGGTAGTGGAGGTAGAGAGAGGTAGAGAAATGTAGAGGAGAGGTAGGGGAGGTAGAGAAAGGTAGAGGAGAGGTAGGGGAGGTAGTGGAGATAGAGAGAGGTAGTGGAGGTAGAGAGTGGTAGGGGATAGAGAGAAATGTAGAGGAGAGGTAGGGGAGGTAGTGGAGGTAGAGAGAGTTAGAGAGAGGTAGTGGAGGTAAAGAGAGGTAGGGGAGGTAGAGAGTGGTAGTCAGAAGTAGAGGAGAGGTAGGGGAGGTAGACTGAGGTAGAGTAGGTAGAGAGAGGTAGGGGAGGTAGAGAGAGGTAGACAGAGGTAGAGGAGAGGTGGGGGAGGTAGAGAAAGGTTGTGGAGGTAGAGAGAGGTAGGGGAGGTAGAGAGAGGTAATGGAGGTAGAGGAGAGGTAGTGGAGGTAGAGAAAGGAAGAGGAGAGGTAGTGGAGGAAGAGAAAGGTAGAGAAGAGGTAGTGGAGGTAGAGAGAGGAAGGGGAGGTAGAGAGAGGAAGGGGAGGTAGAGAGAGGTAGAGGAGGTAGAGAGGTAGGGGAGTTAGAGAGAGGTAGTGGAGGTAGAGAGAGGTAGGGGAGGTAGAGAGAGGTAGAGGAGAGGTAGGGGTGGTAGAGAGAGGTAGACAGAAGTAGAGGAGAGGTAGAGAAAGGTAGTGGAGAGAGAGAGGTAGAGAGAGGTAGTGGAGGTAGAGAGAGGTAGGGGAGGTAGAGAGAGGTAGTGGAGGTAGAGAGAGGTAGAGAAATGTAGAGGAGAGGCAGGGGAGGTAGAGAAAGGTAGAGGAGAGGTAGGGTGGTAGTGGAGATAGAGAGAGC
Organism: Oncorhynchus keta; assembly: GCF_023373465.1. Taxonomy (NCBI): domain Eukaryota; kingdom Metazoa; phylum Chordata; class Actinopteri; order Salmoniformes; family Salmonidae; genus Oncorhynchus; species Oncorhynchus keta. The sequence goes on along the minus strand of NC_068451.1, from coordinate 17,238,009 downwards.
TATAGAGAGGTAGTGGAGGTAGAGAGTGGTAGGGGATAGAGAGAAATGTAGAGGAGAGGTAGGGGAGGTAGTGGAGGTAGAGAGAGGTAGTGTAGGTAGAGAGAGGTAGAGAAATGTAGAGGAGAGGTAGGGGAGGTAGAGAAAGGTAGATGAGAGGTAGGGGAGGTAGTGGAGATAGAGAGAGGTAGTGGAGGTAGAGAGAGGTAGGGGAGGTAGAGAGAGGTAGTGGAGGTAGAGAGAGGTAGGGGAGTTATAGAGAGGTAGACAGAGGTAGAGGAGAGGTAGGGGAGGTAGAGAAAGGTAGAGGAGAGTCAGGGAGAGTGAGACAGAGTAACTAATATGAGCATAGACACTTTCATCCAAATTGCATTTATAGTTCATATTGATATACAAATATATATCCAGTGTCTGTGGAGCAAGCAGAAATTAAACCAACCATAACCTTGATGTTTCCAGCACCACGCTCTAACTAACCCAGTGAGGCATTGGAACCAGTGGGGATGAGGTGAGGTAGAGAGGGGCGTGAGGTAGAGAGAAGCTAAGGGTGAGGTATTGAGCGGTATGGGAGAGGTAGAAATAGCTAGGCGTGAGGGAGTAATTGCAGTGGCAGAGGCCAGGGCAGGTCCAGACAGAGCACCACATCTCAGTGAGCAGAGCAACTCTGAATCTACACTTCTACAGCACCACACAGCACCTCCGTGTAAATCCTTGCGATTACAGCCAATGTGTCACATTCCCTTTCTAATTGAGGGGGTGGAGGGCGAACAACCAGTCAGCCTAGCAACAGTTAATCAGCCCAGCTCAGATCCTAAACACTAGAAACCAACCACTACAGTAAGAGCCCCAGAGATCACAGTCCACAGACCGACTAGAGAGGGATGAAATATAGACCCTGCCTATACCCATCTGCCCTCATGGTTTGAACAATGCTGGAAAGGACATGTGCGATGTCAAAGGATGTGAAAAGAAAATATCCAAGCTGGCACAGTACAGTTCAGGTCAGAACCCTAACCCAAGGCAGGCTTCCGTAGTCGATTCTGTCAACAACATCACTTGACCACAACAATCAATCAGATGGCATCTTTTCATCATCCTACTGTTCCATCACATCATCATGCCTTATTAGTTTGATCCAAATAGGTCAAGCCTCCCTGCCTTACACAACCTGTCTTTACTGCATGATGTGCAGTACACTGCTTACAACCTGAGATTGAGACAGTAAGGCACTGTATGTATACTACTATATGGGAGTTCCAGGAATACACATTGTATAATATTTGTCTACCTGGTTGTGCATATCAGTACCCTCTCTCTCTATACCCCCAAATCTCTGTCAAATCTGTCTGTCTGTGTATGTCTTTTCTCTCTCTGATGAGTCACCTCCCCAGCCCATCGGGAGGGAGCTGGGAACAGAATAGAACAGAACGGGGGATAAAGTTGTGATGTGAATTTAACGGCAGTCAGTCAGGGAAGAGACGGATGGAAAAAAACTGTTTATTTAAAGAAGACGTCAGACCAGTGGGCACAATTAGTCAAGAACCATTATTAACAGAAGCTTCAATGAGATTTAACTGATGACAAGGGAGGGATACATCTCTATAAATGCGCGCGTGTGTGTGTGTGTGTGTGTGCGTGCGTGCGTGCGTGCGTGCGTGCGCGCGCGTGTGTGTGTGTGTGAGTGTGTATGCGTGTGTGTGTGTGCGCGTGTGAGCGTGCGTGCGTGCGTGTGTGTGCGTGCGCGCGTGTGTGTGTGTTTGTGCGTGTGTGTGTGTGTGTGCGTGTTGAATTACTAGAATGGACAATTGCCCTCAGAAAACGGCAATTTGACAGTACACTCATGGTTAGGGTTGTAACTCTAACCAAGTATGGGGACCTCTGAACCAGAATGATTACATAATAATATATAAATAAAATAAACTCGGCCTATAAACTATGCCTAAGCTGCCTTGTATGCCATTACACTGAAAAAACATTGTAGGCTATTCAGTTACAACAACTAACGAGAGCCTAAGCGCAGGCTATAATACAAATTATAATCTTAACTGGTGCTTTTAAAACTATTATTTTGTGAGGCGCAGCCAAGAACTACTTCTGTACGATGGCGAGTGGGTGGGGTTGTCACGACTTCCACCGAAGTTGTTCCCTCTCCTTGTTCGGGCGGCGTCCCACCGATCCATGTTTCATTTTTCCTTTTGTTTGGTCTGTTTTACACACCTGGTTCCCATCTCATAATTATGTTCCTTATTTAACCCTCTGGTTTCCCTTTCTGTTTTGTGCGTGATTGTCTTTCGTGTATTCCGGTGTGTTCTTTGAGTCCTGTTTTGTCCTTGTTTGGAACGGGATTTTGTTACGTTTTGGATTGAGTAAATCAGTGTTTGTTACTCTTACCTGTGTCCTGCGCCTGACTCCGTCGCTATCTTTTAGATAGACTTTGACAAGAGTAGATAAACCACAATTGGGGGATCCTCCGTCATCATTTATAACTCAAATTCAGGATCATTTTGGCTTCACAGTCGATGACAACGGCGATGGACAGAGAGTTGTGGATAAAACGTTAGCATCATGTCGCTCAACCAGAATATACAGAGTAACGAGAAGAGCTTGTTGTTGTGGTTGTCATAGAGCCTCCGTGTGTGGCAAAGCAAATTAGGAGATTATCTTTTTATTTTCACCTTTATTTAACCAGGTAAACTAGTTGAGAACAAGTTCTCATTTGCAACTGCGACCTGGCCAAGATAAAGCATAGCAGTTCGATACATACAACAACACAGTTACACATGGAATGAACAAAACATACAGTCAATAATACAGTAGAAAAAAAGAAAACAAAGTCTATATACAGTGAGTGCAAATCAGGTCAAATAAGGGAGTTAAGGCAATAAATAGACCATGGTGGTGAAGTAATTACAATATGGCAATTAAACACTGGAATGGTAGAATGTGCAAAAGATGGATGTGCAAGTAGAGATACTGTTGTGCAAAAGGAGCAAAAATAAATAAATACAGTATGGGGATGAGGTAGATAGATGGGCTGTATACAGATGGGCTATGAACAGGTGCTGCTCTGACAGCTGGTTCTTAAAGCTAGTGAGGGAGATGGGAATCTCCAGCTTCAGTGATTTTTGCAGTTTGTTCCAGTCAGTGGCAGCAGAGAACTGGAAGGAAAGGTGACCAAAGGAGGAATTGGCTTTGGGGGTGACCAGTGAGATATACGTGCTGGAGCACGTGCTACGAGTGGGTGCTGCTATGGTGACCAGCGAGATAAGGCGGGGCTTTACCTAGCAGAGACTTGTAGATAACCAGTAGCCAGTTGGTTTGGCGATGAGTATGAAGCGAGGGCCAGCCAACGAGTGTATAGATCGCAGTGGTGAGTAGTGTATTTGGCTTTGGTGGCAAAATGGATGGCACTGTGATAGACTACATTCAGTTTGCTGAGTAGAGTGTTGGAGGCTATTTTATAGATGACATCACTGAAGTCAAGGATCGGTAGGATGGTCAGTTTTACGAGGGTATGTTAGGCAGCATGAGTGAACAAAGCTTTGTTGCGAAATAGGAAGCCGATTCTAGATTGAATTTTTGAATGGAGCTGCTTAATATGAGTCTGGAAGGAGAGTTTACAGTCTAGCCAGACAGAGCCGTCCAGAGTAGTGTTGCTGGATGGGCGGGCAGGTGCGGGCAATGATCGGTTGAATAGCATGCATTTAGTTTTATTTGCATTTAAGAGCAGTTGGAGGCCACGGAAGGAGAGTTGCAATGGCATTGAAGCTCGTCTGGAGGTTAGTTAACACAGTGTCCAAAGAAGGGCCAGAAGTATACAGAATGGAGCAAGAGACTCTCGCTCTTGCTGCGACATCATTGATGTATACAGAGAAGAGAGTCGGCCCGAGAATTGAACCCTGTGGCACCCCCATAGAGACTGCCAGAGGTCCGGACAACAGGCCCTCCGATTTAACACACTGAGCTCTATCAGATAAGTAGTTGGTGAACCAGGCGAGGCAATCATTTGAGAAACCAAGGCTGTTGAGTCTGCCAATAGGAATGTGGTGATTGACAGAGTTGAAAGCCTTGGCCAGGTCGATGAATACAGCTGCACAGTAATGTCTCTTATCGATGGCGGTTATGATATCGTTAAGGACCTTGAGCGTGCCTGAGGTGCACCCATGACCAGCTCGGAAACCAGATTGCATTGCGGAGAAGGTACGATGTGATTCAAAATGGTCAGTAATCTGTTTGTCAACTTGGCTTTCGAAGACCTTAGAGATGCAGGGTAGGATAGATATAGGTCTGTAGCAGTTTGGGTCTAGAGTGTCTCCTCCTTTGAAGAGGGGGATGACCGCGGCAGATTTCCAATCTTTGGGAATCTCAGATGATACGAAAGAGAGGTTGAACAGGCTAGTAATAGGGGTTACAATAATTTCGGCAGATAATTAGAGGGTCCAGATTGTCTAGCCCGGCTGATTTGTAGGGGTCCAGATTTTACAGCATTTTCAGAACATCAGCTATCTGGATATGGGTAAAGGAGAAATGGTGGGGGCTTGGGCGGGTAGCTGTGGAGGGTGCCAGGCAGTTGACCGGGTTAGGGGTAGCTAGGTGGAAAGCATGGCCAGCCGTAGAGAAATGCTTTTTGAAATTCTCAATTATAGTGGATTTGTCGGTTGTAACAGTGTTTCCTAGCCTCAGAGCAGTGGGTAGCTGGGAGGAGGTGCTCCATGGACTTTACAGTGTCCCAGAACTTTTTTGAGTTTGTACTGCAGGATGCAAATTACTGTTTAAAAAGGCTAGCCTTAGCTTTCCTAACTGCCTGTGTATATTGGTTCCTAACTTCCCTGAAAAGTTGCATATCACGGGGGCTATTCGATGCTAATGCAGAACGCCACAGGATGTTTTTGTGCTGGTCAAGGGCAGACAGGTCTGGAGTGAACCAAGGGCTATATCTATTCCTGGTTCTACATTTTTTTTAATGGGGCATGCCTATTTAAGATGGTGAGGAAGGCACTTTTAAAGATTAATCAGGCCTCCTCTACTGTCGGGATGAGGTCAATGTCATTCCAGGATACCCCGGCCAGGTCGATTAGAAAGGCCTGCTCGCAGAAGTGTTTTAGGGAGTGTTTGACAGTGATGAGGGGTGGTCGTTTGCTCGCAGACCCATTACAGATGCAGGCAATGAGGCAGTGATCTCTGAGATCTTGGTTGAAAAAAGCAGATGTGTATTTGGAGGGTGAGTTAGTTAGGATGACATCTATGAGGGTGCCCGTGTTTACGGATTTGGGGTTATATCTGGTAGGTTCATTGATAAGTTGTGTGAGATTGAGGGCATCATGCTTAGATTGTAGGATGGCCGGGGTGTTAAGCATGTCCCAGTTTAGGTCACCTAGCAGCACGAGCTCAAATCACATATGGTGTCGAGGGCACAGCTGGGGGCAGAGGGTGGTCTATAGCAAGCGACAACGGTGAGAGACTTGTTTCTGGAAAGGTTTATTTTTAGAAGTAGAAGCTCATATTGTTTGGGTACAGACCTGGATAGCAAGACAGAACTCTGCAGGTTATCTTTGCAGTAAATTGCAACACCGCCCCCTTTGGCAGTTCTATCTTGTCGGAAAATGTTATAGTTAGGAATGGAAAGGTATAGTAGGATGTGAATACAGTGGGGTTAAGCCTGTGCATATAGTGATAGTGAAAGAGATATTGTCTCTAGCGGCATGGGGCTAGCAGGCTAACAGAAAGGCCTTAGAGGGATGGCGCGACGGAGGAAAGTCTGTTGCGGCCCCCTCGTGCAGTTACATCAGCGGACAGATCAGCAGGGCTCCGTGTGGTAAACCAGGCCAATTGGCAAAATATGTATAGTGGCTGAAGAAATATGTCCGAAGGACCTCTTAAGTCAGCAGTCCAATGTGCTTTAGATAGCTAGCAGGCCGCAGATTAGCGGCTGTGCGTTCAGGGGTCGTTAGCTGCTATAATTCCAGGTGAATTTTTTTTATCATAATAAAAATGTTAAAAAATTACATAAAAAAATAGGTTCAGAGCTTGCGGTAGGAATCCGGAAATATGGAGAAGAAAAAGTCTGACTAGCTCTGGTTTGAGTCACGCTGTACAGACTGGCGAGAGTTGTCCGGGATAATGGTAGCTGATGATCACTAGCAAAGGATAGCTGACTGCTAGCTAGTGGCTTCGGAATGTATTCGATGGGCCTCGTAAGCCAACAGTCCGTTGTGCTCTAGACAGCTAGCATTTAGGGGGTGTTCGCTGCGAAGGTCGGAAGGTGAGAAGGTTCAGAGCTTGCGATAGGAATCCGGGGATATGGAGATAAAAATAGGTCCGGTATGCACTGGTTGAATCGCGTTGTACAAACTGGCGAGAGCTTTCCGAGCTAGAGGTTAGCTGATGACCGTTAGCTGGCTAGTTAGCTGGCTGGTTTATGTTGGAAAGATTCCAGTAATAGAGGCAAAGAAAAATACTTTAGAGAAAAAGCAGGTCCACACCACATTGGGTGAGGCGGGTTGCAGGAGAGTATTTTGAAGTAAGGGTTTAGAAAAATATAAAAAGATATGTGGAGAAAAATATATAAAAATATATATACATGGGACACGACAACACAAAGGACAAATACGTCTGACTGCTATGCCATCTAATCAGTGGACGATGGGATTAAAATGATGTCATTAAAAGTTAAACGAGAAGGATATGCTAAAACTGAAAAGTAGGTAGGCTGCTGCTATCTGAGATGTTGTTATTTGTAAATGGACAGTAGAAAGCGCAAGCAGCCTAGCTAGTTGAGCTAGGTTAGATAAATAACTTCTCTTCTTTTGATGCAGTCAGGACAGGTACTACGTAATCATGTTGGATGATAAATAACCAAGCTATGACAAGTTAGAGGTTAATAACACGAGTCGGCTTGGTTTGGTGGGTTGCTGACTCTCCCTCCCTCCTACTTTCTCACAGTACACACCGAAAGGCCGCTCCTCCGCCTGCTAGAGCGGCACCTCTCATTCCCTTGATGTTTTATCAGCTCAGGTTAATAAAGTAGTTTACAAATTGAAATTTCTGCTGCTTCTAGTTGTCCTCAGGTCCGTTGGGAACGAGTCTCTATATTAAAACATGTATTTATGCATAACGGGTCTGGTGGAAAAGCCCCAGGTCCATTTCGGGAACAGGTCCACATTTTTGGACCCGTGAAGACCTCTACTTTAGAGGCCAAACATAACAATCCATGTCACAACAGACAATGCCAAGGACATTGTGGTCACAAAAACTAGACTTGGGCCACAAATAGTGTGCTTTTTAGTTTAGAAGTGCACTGCATAGGGAATAAGGTGCCATTTGGAAGTCAACCGAGGAGAACCCATCCAATCACGTCAGCTTTGCCAAGCCACTTTCTTCACTTTCTGCTAGTGTTTTGGGGGTGAGAACAGAGAGAGCTCCCAGGTCTGTCTAAGAATCAGTGTTGATGTACTACGGTGGCTAGCTTAGCCTTCTACTAAACCCAACCATCTCAGTGGCTTAGATGATCTAACAGGCGCCGGCCTTCTGGCCAATACCACACACCCTCACCCTCTCCTCACTTTGGGCAACTGTAAAGTTTGGTGTAGGAGGCCCCTTAGTTCCAGTGAAGGGAGATCTTAACGCTACAGCATACAATGACATTCTAGACGACTCTTTGCTTCCAACTTTGTGGCAACAGTTTGGGGAAGGCTCTTTCCTCTTTCAGCATGACAATGCACTCGTGCACAAAGCGAGGTCCATACAGAAATGGTTTGTCGAGATCGGTGTGGAAGAACTTGACTGGCCTGCACAGAGCCCTGATCTCAACCCCATCAAACACCTTTGGGATGAATTGGAGCGCCGACTGCGAGCCAGGGCTAATCGTCCAATATCAGTGCCCGACCTCACTAATGCTCATGGCTGAATGTAAGCAAGTCCCTGCAGCAATGTTCCAACATCTAGTGGAAAGCCTTCCCAGAAGAGTGGAGGCAGTGAAAGAAGCAAAGGGGGGACGAACTCCATATTAATGCTCATGATTTTGGAATGAGATGTTCGACGAGCAGGTGTCCACATACTTTTGGTGTTCCAGGGTATTTAGACATACTACATAGCTGAATCCACTAATTTGAAGGGGTGCCCACATGCTTTTCTAACTATAGTGTATTTCAACACCTGTCCTTATTATTGCCCATACAGTGATGTGACGTAAACTGTATTGTTTACTATATGAGAGCTTTGTGTCTCGAGACACCATGTGTTGAGGCTTTTCATCATCGTAAAATATTACCTTCAGAAAACCTTCACAACGGTATCTGGCTCATACATAAATCAAAACTACATGCACCAGAATGCACCAGGTGTACCTATCACTCCTTGATAGAGCTCCCTGGTGATTATCTGTGTTTTATAGCCTTTTAGAAGGTTCTGAGCATTCCATCTCCTCCCATAGATCACACAGGTCAGACCCCCAGTAAGGTCAGATCCCCAGTTAGAAAAACATCCACTTTGGGCAACGTGGTAAATGAAAAAAGATTCCTAGTTAAATGGATCCTGTCAGATAAGGATGAGCTCAGCCAACATCAATCAAAAGCAGCTGGCGGAGAGCAGGGAGCAACATTACATTGAATCATTTCAATTTTGTACTACTTCCCACCATTGCAAAATGTCACAGCAGTCAGCAAATTGAAAAAAGATAGCCAGCCATTCATGCGTTTCCCTTCCCACATCCGAATCGTATAACTGTTTGAAGACGCTTGTTTGGGCCCACAGCTTTCTAATCTGTCCTTATATAATATATTAAATGATTTGATCCGGGGGGATGAAAGTGAAAGTGCAGACAAAGAGAGAGAGATGGAGAAAAAGAGAGAGAGAGACAAAGAGAGAGAGAGCGAAAGAGAGAGAGAGATGGAGAAAAAGAGAGAGAGAGACAAAGAGAGAGAGAGCGAAAGAGAGAGAGAGATGGAGAAAGAGAGAGAGAAAAAAGAGAGACAGTGAGAGAAAGAGAGTGAAAGACAGAGAGAGAGAGAGAGACTTGCAGTGGCTATAGCAGACCTTTGAAGAGCCATATTTCTCCCCGGTATCCTTCACACTACCAATTACCATGCTTAACAAACATCCTGCCACCCAACTCGCCCGGAGGTGTTCTGTCTCTCTCAATTCAATTCTATTCAGAGGGCTTTATTGGCATGGGAAACCTATGTTTATATTGCCAAAGCAAGTGAAATAGATCATAAACAAAAGTGAAATAATGAATAAAACCAGTAAAATAGTAAAGATTACACTAACAAGTTTCAAAATAATAGACACATTTCAAACGTCATATTATGGATATGTACAGTGTTGTAATGATGTGAAAATAGTTAAAGTACAAAAGGGAAAATAAATCAACAGAAATATGGGTTGTATTTACAATGGTCTTTGTTCTTCACGGGTTACCCTTTTCTTGTAGCAACAGGCCACAAATCTTGCTGCTGTGATGGCACACTGTGGTATTTCACCCAATAGATATGGGAGTTTATCAAAATTGGATTTGTTTTGGAAATCTTTGTGGTTCTGTGTAATCTGAGGAAATATGTGTCTCTAATGTGGTCATACATTTGGCAGGAGGTTAGGAAGGGCAGCTCAGTGTCCACCTTATTTTGTGGGCAGTGTGCACATAGCCTGCTTTCTTTTCTCAATAGCATGCCTATGCTCACTGAGTTTGTACATAGTCAAAATGTTCCTTAAGATTGGGTCAGTAACAGTGGTCAGGTATTCTGCCACTATGTACTCTCTGTGTTTGGCCAAATAGCATTCCAGTTTGCTCAGTTTTTTGGTAAATTCTTTCCAATGTGTCAAGTAATTATCTTTTTGTTTTCTCATGATTTCTCGATCTCTCTCTCTGCTCTCTCTCTCCCTCTTTTTCTCTCCCTATCTTTCTTTATTCTCTACTCTCTCTGCTCTGCACTCTCTCTCTCTCCCTCTTTCTCTCCCTCTCTTTATTCTCTACTCTCTCTGCCCTCTACTCTGTTGCTACTGATGTCACCATCCCATATTACTGTAACAACGAGATAAAGAGAACACATGAAAGAGAAACATATCGCTCATTTAAAAAATAGACAGTACACAACACTAGAAGACCAAAGCTTTGAGAATTGGATTTCTAATTTGTTTATGGAAGGTAATTTACTACAGTAGCTCATGTAATAGAAAGATATTTGTTTCCCTGTTTCTGACGGCAGCGTTTAGTTTGCCCTCTGGCCGGCATTGAGAGCTGCTGGTGTTTCATGTGAGTAATGAAATCACACGTTCATTTGACTCTTCCTTGGTGTTCACCACGGGACGCACGGGCCCCGATGGACCAGCTGCTACAGTGCTTTCACCCAACGAGGAGGACGAGGGAGGACGAGAGGGGAGGAGGCAGGGGTGATACTAGCTGAAAGTACCATGGGTTGCCTGGCATCATGCAACAACAATATGCCAACATGCCCAAGGTGGTGGTGCTCAGGGCTTGGAGCGGAAAAGGATTTTCCCTCGGTTTAACCAGGGCATATTCCCAATCAAACCCCCCAAAGGCCACTTCTTTCTTCCCTTGAGATGTGTGGAATTTAGTCAAAACGTGCTACCATTGTGATGCCATATCCTGTACAGCAGACAAATATGTTAAATAGCGTGAAACGAAAGTAATGGGCAAATGTGATCAAATGCAACGTAGGTTAGAATAGGTAGCACAGAGCAAAGCTCTCTAAATAAATGAAGCCTGCTAGAGTTTATAGCTTATGTAGCATAGCTCATTGACTTTTCAACAGCAGTCAATAAAGTAGAATGGAGCACTTTAAGTAGTAATGAACCATTGGTTTCTTCAAAGTGGAAGGCCAACAGTTCTGAGGGCTGTTTTTGGTATTCACTTCACTATATGTGTACCCTAGCTGCAAGCTAAGGCACTAATCCCATTGACATGCAGTCAGCAAATTCATTACATATTTAATAGAATAGATTAACAGAATTTAAAAGCAGGGGGAAAAGCAGAGGCAAACTATTGTTAAGTGAGATCAGAATTGATCAGTTAGAAGCCTGGGAGCGATGGAAAACAGGTCTGACAAATAGAATGGAACATAGAACTGTAGAGCCTCCAGCCGTGCTCAATATACCCTTTTGTTCCACCCCCCACTCATGCTGTGACCTCACCTAGATTAAATGGTGTCTCTAGAGAGAAAACCTCTCTCATCGTCACTCAATGCCTAGCTGTACCTCCACTCCTTGTCTGTACATTATGCCTTGAATCTACTCTACCGTGCCCAGAAACCTGCTTTTACTCTCTGTTCCAAACGCACTAAACGACCAGTTCTTATAGCCTTTAGCCATACCCTTATTCTACTCCTCCTTGGTTCCTCTGGTGATTAACCCAGGCCCTGCAGTGCCATCTCCAGTCCCATGCCCCAGGCTCTCTCATTTGTTGACTTCTGTAACTGTAAAAGCCTTGGTTTCATGCAGGTTAACATCAGAAGCCTCCTCCCTAAGTTTGTTTTATTCACTGCTTTAGCACACTCTGCCAACCCAGATGTCCTAGCCGTGTCTGAATCCTGGTTTAGGAAGGCCACCAAAAATCTTGAAATTTCCATCCCTAACTATAACATTTTCTGAGATATAACTGCCAAAGGGGGAGGAGTTGCAATCTACAGCAGAGATAGACTGCAGAGTTCTGTCATACTATCCAGGTCTGTGCCCAAACAATCCGAGCTTCTACTTCCAAAAATCCACCTTTCCAGAAACAAGCCTCTCAACGTTACCGCTTGCTATAGACCACCCTCAGCCCCCAGCTGTGCCCTGGACACCATATGTGAACTGATTGCCCCCCATCTATCTTCAGAGCTCAAACTATTAGGTGACCTAAACTGGGACATGCTTAACTCCCCGGCCGTCCTACAATCTAAGCTAGATGCCCTCAATCTCACACAAATTATCAATGAACCTGCCAGGTTCAACCCCAAATCCGTAAACACGGGCACCCTCATAGATATCATCCTGACCAACCTGCCCGCTAAATACACCTCTGCTGTCTTCAACCAGGATCTCAGCGATCACTGCCTCATTGCCTGTGTGCGTAAAGGGTCTGCGGTCAAACGACCACCCCTCACCCCTCATCACTGTCAAACACTCCCTAAAACACTTCAGCGAGCAGGCCTTTCAAATCGACCTGGCCCGGGTATCCTGGAAGGATTTTGACCTCATTCCGGCAGAAGAGGATTATTCTTTACAAGTGCCTTCCTCGCCATCTTAAATCATTTATTTTATCATTATTTAACTAGGCAAGAACATATTCTAATTTTCAATGACGGAATAGGAACAGTGGGTTAACTGCCTTGTTCAGGGGCAGAACAACATATACAGTATTTTATTGATTTTAATGATTTTATCTTGCCAGCTCGGGGATTCAATATTGCTACCTTTCGGTTACAAGTCCAACGCTCTAACCACTAGGCTACCTGCCACCACATTCAAAAAAATGTAGAACCAGGAACAGATATAGCCCTTGTTTCACTCCAGACCTGACTACCCTTGACCAGCACAAAAACATTCGGTGGGGTACTGCATTAGCATCGAATATGCAACTTTTCAGGCAAGTTAGGAACCAATACACACAGTCAGTTAGGAAAGCAAAGACTAGCTTTTTCAAACAGAAATATGCATCCTGTAGCACAAACTCCAAAAATTTCTGGGACATTGTAAAGTCCATGGAGAATAAGAGCACCTCCTCCCAGCTGCCCACTGCACTGAGGCTAGGAAACACTGTCACCACCGATAAATCCAAGATAATTGAATTTCAATAAGTATTTTTCTACTGCTGGCCATGCTTTCCACCTGGCTACCCCTACCCCGGTCAACAGCCCTGCACCCCCCACAGCAACTTGCCCAAGCCTACCCCATTTCGCCTTCTCCGAAATCCAGATAGCTGATGTTCTGAAAGATTTGCAAAATCTGGGCTAAACAATCTGGACCCTCTCTTTCTAAAATTATCCACTGCAATTGTTGCAACCCCTATTACTAGCCTGTTCAACCTCTCTTTCGTATCGTCTGAGATCCCCAAAGATTGGAAAGCTGCCACAGTCATCCCACTCTTCAAAGGGGTAGACACTCTAGACCCACACCTATATCTATCCTACCCTGCTTTCTAAGGTCTTTGAAAGCCAAGTTAACAAACAGATCACCGACCATTTCGAATCCCACTATGCAATCTGGTTTCCGGGCTGGTCATGGGTGCACCTCAGCCACGCTCAAGGTCCTAAACGATATCATAACTGCCATCGATAAAAGACAATACTGTGCAGCCGTATTCATCGACCTGGCCAAGGCTTTCGACTCTGTCAATCACCACATTCTTATTGGCAGACTCAACAGCCTTGGTTTCTCAAATGACTGCCTCATCTGGTTCACCAACTACTTCCCAGACAGAGTTCAGTGAGTCAAATCGGTGGGTGTCAAATCGGAGGGCCTGTTGTCCGGATCTCTGGCAGTCTCTATGGGGGTGCCAAAGGGTTCAATTCTCGGGCCGACCCTTTTCTCTGTATACATCAATGATGTTGCTCTTGCTGCTGGTGATTATCTGATCCACCTCTACGTAGACGACACCATTCTGTATACTTCTGGCCCTTCTTTGGACACTGTGTTAACTAACCTCCAGACAGGCTTCAGTGCCATACAACTCTCCTTCCGTGACCTCCAACTGCTCTTAAATGCAAGTAAAACTAAATGCATGCTCTTCAACCGATCGTTGCCTGCACCTGTCCGTCCGTCCAGCATCACTACTCTGGATGGTTCTGATTTATAATATGTGGACAACTACAAATACCTAGGTGTCTGGTTAGACTGTAAACTCTCCTTCCAGACTCACACTAAGCATATCCAATCCAAAATTAAATCTACAATCGGCTTCCTATTTCGCAACAAAGCATCCTTCACTCATGCTACCAAACATACCCTCGTAAAACTGACTATCCTACCGATCCTTGACTTCGACAATGTAATTTACAAAATCGCCTCCAACACTCTACTCAGCAAATTGGATGCAGTCTATCACAGTGCCATCCGTTTTGTCGCCAAAGCCCCAAATACTACCCACCACTGCGACCTGTATGCTCTCGTTAGCTGGCCCTCGCTTCATATTCGTCGCCAAACCCACTGGCTCCAGGTCATCTATAAGTCTTTGATAGGTAAAGCCCCGCCTTATCTCAGCTCACTGGTCACCATAGCAGCACCCACCCGTAGCACGCGCTCCAGCAGGTATACAGTATCTCACTGGTCACCCCCAAAGCTAATTCCTCTTTGGCCGCCTTTCCTTCCAGTTCTCTGCTGCCAATGACTGGAACAAATTGCAAACATCACTGAAGCTGGAGACTCATATTTCCCTCACTAACTTTCAGCATCAGCTGTCAGAGCAGCTCACAGATCATTTCACCTGTACATAGCCCCTCTGTAAATAGCCCATCCAACTACCTCATTTTTTTTGCTCCTTTGCACCCCAGTATCTCTACTTGCACATTCTTCTGCACAACTATCACTCCAGTGTTTAATTGCTAAATTCTAATTACTTCGCCACTAAGGCCTATTTATTGCCTTACCTTCATAATCTTTTGCACACACTGTATATAGATTTTTTTCTATTGTGTTATTGCCTGTACGTTTGTTTATTCCATGTGTAACTGTGTTGTTGTTTGTGTCGCACTGCTTTGCTTTATCTTGGCCAGGTCGCAGTTGTAAATGAGAAATTGTTCTCAACTAGCTTACCTGGTTAAATAAAGGTGAAATAAAAAAAGAAATAAAAATAACAGAATAGTGCACTAGAACTACAACCCTTTCAGAACCATACCTCCAGCAGGGGCCAAGCTCCTCCTTTGAAGTCAGAAATGGAGACTGAAAAGTAATCCTGTAAAATACAGTTTTCTAAATACAGCTGAATACAAATTTCATCAGCTGGTGACCATGGAAGGCATGCCCGAAAGGTGTGGCTCTCAAACCACTCTACATCCATCCCATGCATGACACCATGCTTTCTCCTGGCCACCTGTGAAAGTGTATGTGTATATCCGAGGGGAAAAAGGCTAAATGAAACCCAGTGAAATTCTTCAGAGGCCCACTTTGCTATCTTCACAGACATGTAAGCAGATTAACATTCGTTTTAGCTCTAGAGAAAGAAACAGATGGCAGAGTTTTTATTGAAGAGACTGAACTCCTTATTAGGAGCAGGCCAATGCCTTAATGTCAACAATCAAGAGTGTAAAGGTATGAAAGAAGGGAAGGCTCTATTCGATATATGCTGGTCCCGTGCTTTATTCCTGCACCAACATTGTCTGATCTTAAACCCTCCAATCACTGGATGTGGTCTGGTGACAATGGATGTTGTCACCTAACAATGGCCACGTAGGAGTTAGCAAAGCAGCACAAACACATTTCCTCACAAGGCTACAGTCAACCCACGTGCATAAGGCACCCGTTTTTATTTATTTATTTTATTTCACCTTTATTTTACCCGGTAGGCTAGTTGAGAACAAGTTCTCGTTTACTGCGACCTGGCCAAGATAAAGGAAAGCAGTGCGACACAAACAACACAGAGTTATACATGGGATAAACAAACATACAGTCAATAATAAAATATAAATGATATATACAGTGTGTGCAAATGAGGTAGGATAAGGGAGGTAAGGCAATACATAGGCCATAGTGGCAAAATAATTATAATATAGCAATTAAACACTGGAGTGACAGATGTGCAGAAGATGAATGTGCAAGTAGAGATACTGGGGTGCAAAGGAGCAAAAGAATAACAGTATGGGGATGAGGTAGTTGGATGGGCTATTTACAGATGGGCTATGTACAGGTGCAGTGATCTGTGAGCTGCTCTGACAGCTGGTGCTTAAAATTAGTGAGGGAGATATGAGTCTCCAGCGTCAGTGATTTTTGCAGTTCGTTCCAGTCATTGGCAGCAGAGAACTGAAAGGAAAGTCGGCCAAAGGAGGAATTGGCTTTGGGGGTGACCAGTGAAATATACCTGCTGGAGCGTGTGCTTCGGGTGGATGCTGCTATTGTGACCAATGAGCTGAGATAGGGTGGGGCTTTACATAGCAAAGACTTATAGTCTACCAGTGGTAGACAACATGTGAGACACAGAAAGGGCCAGTCAGTCCTTGTAGATAGTCTACAGTGGTAGATAGACAACATGCTAGACAACAATGTTCCATTAATAGCCTGACAGATCAATAGAACACTTGAGTCAGTCCACACCTGCTGCTTCTGCTGTCCATCAATAAGCAGCAAGACCCACAACACATTACAGTATCTGATAGTACTTTTCCATAGCACTTTCAGAGGAATTGATCAGGGGTTTTAGCCGACAAAGATACACTGCAAATCAGTGACAATGGTGAATGTGAGTGTGACATAATGCACTTACCTGAAGAGTTTGCTCTAGTTCATATTAATAATGGGGGAGGGGGGGTCAACACGGTCAAACATCGGGATATTATTTTTGACGATGGTTGGCAAATCATTTTGACAGTATCGCAATATTATTTGTGCACTAGTTGGCTGTACCTGCACCAAGACTCCAGTACTTTTCCTTCATAGCTTGTTCTCCATCTTCTTTTTAAATAGGGAGCCCATAATATCGTATCGTGATGTCCCTGACAATTACCAGCCCTTATGGCATATTATTTTACTGTTAGTCTATCCTTATATCCTAGTCTTGTGCACAGTGAGACAGTGAGAAGGACAGACTGCAATTGCACATCATCATAGCCCTCCTCAGGTTCTGAAATCTAAAATGGAATCTACAGCCCCAGAGATGATGTGTCCCATGACAAACGATACGGTCAAGTAACAGGTCCCTTTCCTCTCTCAGAGTCAAACCCTTCTCTCATGACATTCCCTCAGAGTTAGCGGTCCTCAGGCAGTACTAGTGCTGCTCTCACTCCCCATGTTAGCTAACACTACTGTAGTCACTCCTTATGAGCTGCTATGCTGTTGCTGCTGTTGCCAGGCTCAGGCACCACAAGAAGAAGGCTCAAATTACCGAATACAAACACTCCCCAACATAAATCATCTCTGAATGATGAGGCTGGCTGACCTGCATCTCAATGATTTAATGTCTTTCATGTACAAACTACATGTACTTTGTTGCCCATATTCCCAAGGTAAGTGAGGACGTCTGGACCAGGCGTCAGACAAATTGGAGAAATCGGAGCCACCGCGGTGGTCTCTTCATCCAGCAGGCCCTGGCAGGGGGTTGAACATCCCCTCTGGTGATCCCAGGGGAACATTCTCCTGTCCCCTACCTCTGCATAAGTAACTCATTAAGCGCAAGGGGTTTGCGTGTGTGTATGTGTGTTTGTGAGTGTGTGAATGTGTATGTGTGTTTGCATTCATGTGTGGGTGGTTGGGGGGAATGTCAATGTTGTATCTGTTATTCTGTTTATTATATACCCTTTTTGATGGATTCCTTAGCTAGACGTTTTGATGATGTGACACATCCTAACTAGACGTTTTGATGATGTGACACATCCTAACTAGACGTTTTGATGATGTGACACATCCGAACTAGACGTTTTGATGATGTGACACATCCTAACTAGACGTTTTGATGTGACACATCCTAACTAGACGTTTTGATGTGACACATCCTAACTAGACGTTTTGATGTGACACATCCTAACTAGACATTTTGATGATGTGACACATCCTAACTAGACGTTTTGATGATGTGACACATCCGAACTAGACGTTTTGATGATGTGACACATCCTAACTAGACGTTTTGATGATGTGACACATCCTAGCTAGACGTTTTGATGTGACACATCCTAACTAGACGTTTTGATGATGTGACACATCCGAACTAGACGTTTTGATGATGTGACACATCCTAGCTAGATGTTTTGATGTGACACATCCGAACTAGACGTTTTGATGATGTGACACATCCGAACTAGACGTTTTGATGATGTGACACATCCTAGCTAGATGTTTTGATGATGTGACACATCCTAACTAGACGTTTTGATGATGTGACACATCCTAGCTAGACGTTTTGATGATGTGACACATCCTAGCTAGACGTTTTGATGATGTGACACATCCTAACTAGACGTTTTGATGATGTGACACATCCTAGCTAGACGTTTTGATGATGTGACACATCCTAACTAGATGTTTTGATGATGTGACACATCCTAACTAGATGTTTTGATGATGTGACACATCCTAACTAGATGTTTTGATGATGTGACACATCCTAACTAGACGTTTTGATTATGTGACATATCCTAGCTAGACGTTTTGATGATGTGACACATCCTAACTAGACGTTTTGATGATCTGACACATCCTAACTAGATGTTTTGATGATGTGACACATCCTAACTAGACGTTTTGATGTGACACATCCTAACTAGACGTTTTGATGATGTGACACATCCTAACTAGACGTTTTGATGATGTGACACATCCTAACTAGACGTTTTGATGATGTGACACATCCTAACTAGACGTTTTGATGATGTGACACATCCTAACTAGACGTTTTGATGATGTGACACATCCTAACTAGACGTTTTGATGTGACACATCCTAACTAGACGTTTTGATGTGACACATCCTAACTAGACGTTTTGATGTGACACATCCTAACTAGACATTTTGATGATGTGACACATCCTAACTAGACGTTTTGATGATGTGACACATCCGAACTAGACGTTTTGATGATGTGACACATCCTAACTAGACGTTTTGATGATGTGACACATCCTAGCTAGACGTTTTGATGTGACACATCCTAACTAGACGTTTTGATGATGTGACACATCCGAACTAGACGTTTTGATGATGACACATCCTAACTAGACGTTTTGATGTGACACATCCGAACTAGACGTTTTGATGATGTGACACATCCGAACTTTTGAGACGTTTTGATGATGTGACACATCCTAGCTAGACGTTTTGATGATGTGACACATCCTAACTAGACGTTTTGATGATGTGACACATCCTAGCTAGACGTTTTGATGATGTGACACATCCTAGCTAGACGTTTTGATGATGTGACACATCCTAACTAGACGTTTTGATGATGTGACACATCCTAGCTTTGATGATGTGACGTTTTGATGATGTGACACATCCTAACTAGATGTTTTGATGATGTGACACATCCTAACTAGATGTTTTGATGATGTGACACATCCTAACTAGATGTTTTGATGATGTGACACATCCTAACTAGACGTTTTGATTATGTGACATATCCTAGCTAGACGTTTTGATGATGTGACACATCCTAACTAGACGTTTTGATGATCTGACACATCCTAACTAGATGTTTTGATGTGACACATCCTAACTAGATGTTTTGATGTGACACATCCTAACTAGACGTTTTGATGATGTGACACATCCTAGCTAGACGTTTTGATGATGTGACACATCCTAGCTAGACGTTTTGATGTGACACATCCTAGCTAGACGTTTTGATGTGACACATCCTAACTAGACGTTTTGATGATGTGACACATCCTAACTAGACGTTTTGATGATGTGACACATCCTAACTAGACGTTTTGATGATGTGACACATCCTAACTAGACGTTTTGATGATGTGACACATCCTAGCTAGACGTTTTGATGATGTGACACATCCTAACTAGACGTTTTGATGATGTGACACATCCTAGCTAGACGTTTTGATGATGTGACACATCCTAACTAGACGTTTTGATGATGTGACACATCCAAGCTAGACGTTTTGATGATGTGACACATCCTAGCTAGACGTTTTGATGATGTGACACATCCAAGCTAGATGTTTTGATGATGTGACACATCCTAGCTAGACGTTTTGATGATGTGACACATCCTAACTAGACGTTTTGATGATGTGACACATCCTAACTAGACGTTTTGATGATGTGACACATCCTAACTAGACGTTTTGATGATGTGACACATCCTAACTAGACGTTTTGATGATGTGACACATCCTAACTAGACGTTTTGATGATGTGACACATCCTAACTAGACGTTTTGATGATGTGACACATCCTAACTAGACGTTTTGATGATGTGACACATCCTAACTAGACGTTTTGATGATGTGACACATCCTAGCTAGACGTTTTGATGATGTGACACAT
Source organism: Oncorhynchus keta (assembly GCF_023373465.1). Taxonomy (NCBI): domain Eukaryota; kingdom Metazoa; phylum Chordata; class Actinopteri; order Salmoniformes; family Salmonidae; genus Oncorhynchus; species Oncorhynchus keta. The sequence goes on along the minus strand of NC_068451.1, from coordinate 17,217,866 downwards.
CCTAGCTAGACATTTTGATGATGTGACACATCCTAGCTAGACGTTTTGATGATGTGACACATCCTAGCTAGACGTTTTGATGATGTGACACATCCTAACTAGACGTTTTGATGATGTGACACATCCTAACTAGACGTTTTGATGATGTGACACATCCTAACTAGACGTTTTGATGATGTGACACATCCTAACTAGACGTTTTGATGATGTGACACATCCTAACTAGACGTTTTGATGATGTGACACATCCTAACTAGACGTTTTGATGATGTGACACATCCTAACTAGACGTTTTGATGATGTGACACATCCTAGCTAGACGTTTTGATGTGACACATCCTAACTAGACGTTTTGATGATGTGACACATCCTAACTAGACGTTTTGATGATGTGACACATCCTAGCTAGACGTTTTGATGATGTGACACATCCTAACTAGACGTTTTGATGATGTGACACATCCTAACTAGACGTTTTGATGATGTGACACATCCTAACTAGACGTTTTGATGTGACACATCCTAACTAGACGTTTTGATGATGTGACACATCCTAACTAGAAGTTTTGACGATGTGACACATCCTAGCTAGACGTTTTGATGATGTGACACATCCTAACTAGAAGTTTTGACGATGTGACACATCAAGTAGGCAAATTTTCTTAATTGGCTGACGTATGTAGTCTGTAATGTCCCGGCGATCAACGTTGTCACGGTCAAATAGAAATCATGTTCATTATCAAAGAAAGGTAATACAGGAATACATTACACTGTGAGTCATTGTTGTGAATGATAGAGACAAAATCAGGTACATCCATTCAGGAAGATGTTTTCCTCTATGCTGAATATCCATGAAACATCCCACCTGTGAACTTGTCATTTATTCACACTCAGCGCCAGTCAGTAAGTCAGTCCATATTAAAGCATCAAACATATTTGAACTAGGCTCAGTTTGTGTCTGGGTCCATCCACAACTAATGAGTCCCACTCATATTGTTGTAGTAATTTCATTAGAGCCCACAATGAAAGCAAGTATAGCTCCAAGCTTGACAGCTTGACTCAGCATCACCAAGACCTCCCAACAAACAGAGTGCAACAGATCATTACCAAGACCTCTCAACTAACACACAGCAACAGATCATTTATTTTTATTTTTAATTTTACCTTTATTTAACCAGTCAGTTAAGAACACATTCTTATTTTCAATGACAGCCTGGGAAGTGGGTTAACTGCCTGTTCAAGGGCAGAACGACAGATTTGTACCTTGTCACCTTGTCAGCTTGGGGGTTTGAACTCGCAACCTTCCGGTTACTAGTCCAACGCTCTTACGCTACGCTGCCGCCCCCAAGAACTCTCAACAAACAGACAGCAACAGATCATTACCAAGACCTCCCAACAAACAGAGAGCAACAGATCATTACCAAGACCTCTCAACAAACAGACAGCAACAGATCATTACCAAGACCTCCCAACAAATAGACAGCAACAGATCATTACCAAGACCTCTCAACAAACAGACAGCAACAGATCATTACCAAGACCTCTCAACAAACAGACAGCAACAGATCATTACCAAGACCTCTCAACTAACAGACAGCAACAGATCATTACCAAGACCTCCCAACAAACAGAGAGCAACAGATCATTACCAAGACCTCTCAACAAACAGACAGCAACAGATCATTACCAAGACCTCCCAACAAACAGACAGCAACAGATCATTACCAAGACCTCCCAACAAACAGACAGCAACAGAGCCGTCCACCAACAGGACATACAGGGCAGACAGCCTCCTCCTGTTCCTGCTCCAAGGGTGTGTCCTAAATGGCACCCTATTGTCATGCCTGCTCCCGCTCTCCCTCTCTGGCCCTTGAGAGTACCAGACTGCCTATCATTACGCACACCTGTCCCCTTCATTACGCGCACCAGTGCCTCATTGGACCCACCTGAACTCTATCATTATTTGATTGCCTTCCCTTTATCTGTCTGTTCCTCACGTTATTCCCTGTGTCAGCACTGATGTCGTTACTTTGTCCCCTGTCCAAACGCTGTTCCTGTCCTGTTTTATGGTCGTAGTTTATTAAATGTTCTCCCTGTACCTGCTTCCTGTCTCCAGCGTTGATCCTTACATATATAGCGCACTACTTTCAACCAATTCTCTGGTCAAAAGTAGTGCACTACATAGGAAATAGGGTGCCATTTGGGATGAAACCCATGACAGTAAACAGCCGTGAGGTAACAATCAGAGGCCACGAATGAACCAAAACTGGAATTAGACAACCTCTTCCAGCCCCAGGAGGGATATAATGAGGATTTGGGGAGATTCGAGGTCATATCGGAGCTGAATTGTGTATTGTTGTGTCAATATAGTCTCAGGACCATTTTGGGCACGGCAGCATGATGGCTGAATAATGAGCTGAGGAGTGAAGGTGGTACCGGGGTTGGGTCCACTCGATTCTCCTCTCCTCATCATCCGTTCGTCTCAGACGATTTTGGCATGTAAACACTGGAAAGCCTCATTAGAGGAGCATATCCGCAGACAGAATACAGATAGAAATGACATCAACCTCAGAGAGAATTATAGGGACCTTTCTTTGTTCGCCCCCTTCCAGATTTATAGCTTTAGCTTCGTTAGCGGAGGACTTTCGGGGCAAAGTTTTAATGAGTTGGATACAAAACTGTAATTCAGCTCTCCGCTTCATAAATGTTGCCTTGGAATGAAAGATTCAATTTAACGGTGCTCAAGTTACCTTTTAATGAGAATGCATAAACACAACCGATTAAGCTGTGACTGGATTCTGAGGTTTTGGGCCCATCTAGGCCCATCTATAACAGTAAAACAAGTCTATCTAGTATTGGAGGGAAGTTAGAGTTAATGTAATCAAAGACAGACAAGGCTAATGTGTTTTCCCTAGGTAAGGGAAGGTTCTAGATTTATCATCCTCGCCTCTGTTCCAGACTTCATTCCAATAAAATGCAAGGTAGCCTAAAGTACTATGTCAGACATGAGACTGATTAAATTTTAATGACAGACTTTTAATGAAAGTCTCTGTGTGTATGCAGATGGACACTTCAGTGACTGTGTGTTTGTGTGTGTGTGTGTGTGTGTGTGTGTGTGTGTGTGTGTGTGTGTGTGTGTGTGTGTGTGTGTGTGTGTGTGTGTGTGTGTGTGTGTGTGTGTGTGTGTGTGTGTGTGTGTGTGTGTGTGTGTGTGTGTCTGTGTGGCGGGGAGGGGGGGAGGCAAGGATGGAAAACCAATATAAAAAAATCCACAGTTGCATCTCAGGCTTTTAGACAGATAAACAGATTTCCACAGTCGTCTTTCGGGACGTTCAGCAGTTTAGCAGAAGAAATACACTTTGTCTCATATTCAGCTAAATGGGAATGAGTTTGAGAATCTATGAATTTTCAAGATGGGCTGCTCTAAAATAATCATTTTCAGCACATCCATATCATCTGTTCAGTTGATCCAGTCCCCCTAAAGACAGTGAGGTATCTTAGTTTTACCATACGTTACTCAACCTGCTCCTAATTATATGCATTTCATATGCATGACTAGAATCACGACAACCTCTCTTGCCTCTGTGTGTTGGCACCATGTATTTTATGCTGTCTACAAATCATAATAAACCGTATTGAATCTTAATGTTAGCACAGCGTTTGTCTCAGGGCAGGACAAAGAGGAACAACACCCATTCATACGCCACTCAGCCAAATCACAACAACCACAAGAACAACAGACACAACACCCATTCATACGCCACTCAGCCAAATCACAACAACCACAAGAACAACAGGAACAACACCCATTCATACGCCACTCAGCCAAAACACAACCACCACAAGAACAACAGGAACAACACCCATTCATACGCCACTCAGCCAAAACACAACCACCACAAGAACAACAGGAACAACACCCATTCATACGCCACTCAGCCAAATCACAACAACCACAAGAACAACAGGAACAACACCCATTCATACGCCACTCAGCCAAATCACAACAACCACAAGAACAACAGGAACAACACCCATTCATACGCCACTCAGCCAAAACACAACAACCACAAGAACAACAGGAACAACACCCATTCATACGCCACTCAGCCAAATCACAACAACCACAAGAACAACAGGAACAACACCCATTCATACGCCACTCAGCCAAAACACAACAACCACAAGAACAACAGGAACAACACCCATTCATACGCCACTCAGCCAAATCACAACAACCACAAGAACAACAGGAACAACACCCATTCATACGCCACTCAGCCAAAACACAACAACCACAAGAACAACAGGAACAACACCCATTCATACGCCACTCAGCCAAAACACAACCACCACAAGAACAACAGGAACAACACCCATTCATACGCCACTCAGCCAAATCACAACAACCACAAGAACAACAGACACAACACCCATTCATACGCCACTCAGCCAAAACACAACAACCACAAGAACAACAGGAACAACACCCATTCATACGCCACTCAGCCAAAACACAACAACCACAAGAACAACAGAAACAACACCCATTCATACGCCACTCAGCCAAATCACAACAACCACAAGAACAACAGACACAACACCCATTCATACGCCACTCAGCCAAAACACAACAACCACAAGAACAACAGAAACAACACCCATTCATACACCACTCAGCCAAATCACAACAACCACAAGAACAACAGGAACAACACCCATTCATACGCCATTCAGCCAAAACACAACAACCACAAGAACAACAGGAACAACACCCATTCATACGCCACTCAGCCAAATCACAACAACCACAAGAACAACAGGAACAACACCCATTCATACGCCACTCAGCCAAATCACAACAACCACAAGAACAACAGGAACAACACCCATTCATACGCCACTCAGCCAAAACACAACAACCACAAGAACAACAGGAACAACACCCATTCATACGCCACTCAGCCAAATCACAACAACCACAAGAACAACAGGAACAACACCCATTCATACGCCACTCAGCCAAATCACAACAACCACAAGAACAACAGGAACAACACCCATTCATACGCCACTCAGCCAAATCACAACAACCACAAGAACAACAGGAACAACACCCATTCATACGCCATTCAGCCAAAACACAACAACCACAAGAACAACAGGAACAACACCCATTCATACGCCACTCAGCCAAAACACAACAACCACAAGAACAACAGGAACAACACCCATTCATACGCCACTCAGCCAAAACACAACAACCACAAGAACAACAGGAACAACACCCATTCATACGCCACTCAGCCAAATCACAACAACCACAAGAACAACAGGAACAACACCCATTCATACGCCACTCAGCCAAAACACAACAACCACAAGAACAACAGGAACAACACCCATTCATACGCCACTCAGCCAAAACACAACAACCACAAGAACAACAGGAACAACACCCATTCATACGCCACTCAGCCAAATCACAACAACCACAAGAACAACAGGAACAACACCCATTCATACGCCACTCAGCCAAAACACAACAACCACAAGAACAACAGGAACAACACCCATTCATACGCCACTCAGCCAAATCACAACAACCACAAGAACAACAGGAACAACACCCATTCATACGCCACTCAGCCAAATCACAACAACCACAAGAACAACAGGAACAACACCCATTCATACACCACTCAGCCAAAACACAACAACCACAAGAACAACAGGAACAACACCCATTCATACGCCACTCAGCCAAATCACAACAACCACAAGAACAACAGGAACAACACCCATTCATACGCCACTCAGCCAAATCACAACAACCACAAGAACAACAGGAACAACACCCATTCATACGCCACTCAGCCAAAACACAACAACCACAAGAACAACAGGAACAACACCCATTCATACGCCACTCAGCCAAAACACAACAACCACAAGAACAACAGGAACAACACCCATTCATACGCCACTCAGCCAAAACACAACAACCACAAGAACAACAGGAACAACACCCATTCATACGCCACTCAGCCAAAACACAACAACCACAAGAACAACAGGAACAACACCCATTCATACGCCACTCAGCCAAAACACAACAACCACAAGAACAACAGGAACAACACCCATTCATACGCCACTCAGCCAAATCACAACAACCACAAGAACAACAGGAACAACACCCATTCATACGCCACTCAGCCAAATCACAACAACCACAAGAACAACAGGAACAACACCCATTCATACGCCACTCAGCCAAATCACAACAACCACAAGAACAACAGGAACAACACCCATTCATACGCCATTCAGCCAAAACACAACAACCACAAGAACAACAGGAACAACACCCATTCATACGCCACTCAGCCAAAACACAACAACCACAAGAACAACAGGAACAACACCCATTCATACGCCATTCAGCCAAAACACAACAACCACAAGAACAACAGGAACAACACCCATTCATACGCCACTCAGCCAAAACACAACAACCACAAGAACAACAGGAACAACACCCATTCATACGTCACTCAGCCAAATCACAACAACCACAAGAACAACAGGAACAACACCCATTCATACGCCATTCAGCCAAAACACAACAACCACAAGAACAACAGGAACAACACCCATTCATACGCCACTCAGCCAAAACACAACAACCACAAGAACAACAGGAACAACACCCATTCATACGCCACTCAGCCAAATCACAACAACCACAAGAACAACAGGAACAACACCCATTCATACGCCACTCAGCCAAATCACAACAACCACAAGAACAACAGGAACAACACCCATTCATACGCCACTCAGCCAAAACACAACAACCACAAGAACAACAGGAACAACACCCATTCATACGCCACTCAGCCAAATCACAACAACCACAAGAACAACAGAAACAACACCCATTCATACGCCACTCAGCCAAAACACAACAACCACAAGAACAACAGGAACAACACCCATTCATACGCCACTCAGCCAAATCACAACAACCACAAGAACAACAGAAACAACACCCATTCATACGCCACTCAGCCAAATCACAACAACCACAAGAACAACAGGAACAACACCCATTCATATGCCACTCAGCCAAATCACAACAACCACAAGAACAACAGGAACAACACCCATCCATACGCCACTCAGCCAAAACACAACAACCACAATAACAACAGGAACAACACCCATTCATACGCCACTCAGCCAAATCACAACAACCACAAGAACAACAGGAACAACACCCATTCATACGCCACTCAGCCAAATCACAACAACCACAAGAACAACAGACACAACACCCATTCATACGCCACTCAGCCAAATCACAACAACCACAAGAACAACAGGAACAACACCCATTCATACGCCACTCAGCCAAATCACAACAACCACAAGAACAACAGGAACAACACCCATTCATACGCCACTCAGCCAAAACACAACAACCACAAGAACAACAGGAACAACACCCATTCATACGCCACTCAGCCAAATCACAACAACCACAAGAACAACAGGAACAACACCCATTCATACGCCACTCAGCCAAATCACAACAACCACAAGAACAACAGGAACAACACCCATTCATACGCCATTCAGCCAAAACACAACAACCACAAGAACAACAGGAACAACACCCATTCATACGCCACTCAGCCAAATCACAACAACCACAAGAACAACAGGAACAACACCCATTCATACGCCATTCAGCCAAAACACAACAACCACAAGAACAACAGGAACAACACCCATTCATACGCCACTCAGCCAAATCACAACAACCACAAGAACAACAGGAACAACACCCATTCATACGCCACTCAGCCAAATCACAACAACCACAAGAACAACAGGAACAACACCCATTCATACGCCACTCAGCCAAATCACAACAACCACAAGAACAACAGAAACAACACCCATTCATACGCCACTCAGCCAAATCACAACAACCACAAGAACAACAGGAACAACACCCATTCATACGCCACTCAGCCAAAACACAACAACCACAATAACAACAGGAACAACACCCATTCATACGCCACTCAGCCAAATCACAACAACCACAAGAACAACAGAAACAACACCCATTCATACGCCACTCAGCCAAAACACAACAACCACAATAACAACAGGAACAACACCCATTCATACGCCATTCAGCCAAAACACAACAACCACAAGAACAACAGGAACAACACCCATTCATACGCCACTCAGCCAAATCACAACAACCACAAGAACAACAGGAACAACACCCATTCATACGCCACTCAGCCAAATCACAACAACCACAAGAACAACAGGAACAACACCCATTCATACGCCACTCAGCCAAAACACAACAACCACAAGAACAACAGACACAACACCCATTCATACGCCACTCACCCAAATCACAACAACAACCATTAGACAACGTATTGTCACAGATACAGTAAGGTTCCACCCGAGGCTGACTCATACTCACATACTCACACACATTCTGCTTTACGTAACAACAGGAAGCAGAGTAGGACATCATCAAGAGAACTCATCATCAAGGGATTCATCCACCTTGTGAATCATCTCAACTTCACTTGATTATATTATATTAGTTTATATTTTGTTCACATACTGTATTACCATTAGAGGTCGCAATGCCATGTGAGACGATTATAAAAACATCTAAAAATCTTGTAATTCCTCTAATCTTCTATAAAGATAATTAAGGTAATTGTCAGGATGGTACCTCTCACATGTTGTGAGGAAAATGGGTATCATTTCGCCCCACCAGATCAAAACGGGCGGGAGCTTAACATTTCAGTAAATTTCACTTAATAAGGTACTTAATCTTAAAAGCCCTCTATTAGCAGGTAATGTTCTAGAAGCTTTCAACACAGTACAAAATAGTTTTCCCACCATGCATTTGACATGATGTGGGGATAATTTAGACAAAGCTCTTAGAAACCGTTTGAGGCAGAGAACTCCCATTGGTTTTCTTTGAACACTGATGTTAGGCAAGGTGCCTTTGACCATTATTTAATATATTTCTGTGAACTAGCTGTAACTTCCTGTTAGAACATGCACTGTTATGTGATTAGTCAAGCTAGGCAGTTTGTTTGATTTTATTCTGGGATGAGAGTGTTTGTATACTTCTGAAAATATGAGGGAGGAGTTCTAGTGTTGAATATTCATTATTTTTCAGGATGTAATCCACAGGCAATTAATTATATATTTTGCAATACTAATACCTGGCTTAATTTCATTACAGATGATGTCTGATTGTGTTTGTGTGTGCGAGTGCGTGTGCGTGTGCGTGTGTGTCTTCATGTCTTATGGAAACAATAACATTATATTTCAAGAAGAATAACTAAAATAGAAACAAATAGAACTCAATTAGGCACCTTTTAAACTGACATTATTTGTGATTAAACAGAGGCAAAATAACATTTGTGTTGACCTTAACTCAAAAGTCACCTCTCTCTCTATAGTCAAATTCAGCTCCAAAACATGAGCAAAAATACAAAAACAGCTGACATGAAATGTCTGTTTGTATCAGAAAAAGCCATTTTTAAAACGCCCTGGGATTTGTGACAGCCCCCCCCCCTCCTCCCCACAATAGCACAAAAATAGATGAAATCTGTGACGCCATTCTGACCTTTTGGTGCTGAACATCTTGGCGATGTCTTGTTGTTGCTGTTCAGAGGGTTGTTCTAGGTGAGGGGGCGAGCCTTCAGACTGTAGACCTGAGAGGAGGGAGGAGGGGAAAGAGATATACAGAGAGAGAGAGGACACAAACACAGTGAGATTTTCAGCATGCCAGTGTCACCCAGGAGCTGTCAGGGTAGCATGGCTGAACACTCCCCCCAAACAACCCCAATTACCTGCCCTCAAACTGATAGGGGAAGACTGACTAGGCAGCTAGAGGAGGCGCACAGTGCACAAAACACGGCTATAGTTTATAAAACAACATTGTTATACAGGACATGCAGTATACCATGCCATCTGGTTCAGTCCAACTTCAACAGGTGACTGCGTTTACTATGCCTCGTCTGAACGGGTAAATGAATGAGGAATACCAAGTGATGCACACATATACAGTATCCATACATATTCTGTTGCTCCTGTGTGTTCCTCCCCTCCAGTATAATGTCTGGGACTTTAGCCTCCTGCCCTGTCATGCTCTGTAAAGGTTACCACAGTGGAGGAAACGATTCAATAATTAATGCAGACAGATCCATGTGGGGCTCACTTCTCAACCTCTCCGCTGTAATAAGAAGAGTGGGGGAGGAGGAGAGTAGAAGGAAGGGGACTGAGGCTGCCTGACTGAATGACTGACTGGGCCATTCAGCTCAGTTTAGCTCTAGGGTAGCGGGCTGATTTGGAATTCAGCCCAAGTGAAACTGCCACTCTTCACCACCAAAGGATGATGTGAAACCTGTGTGGTTAGAGTATCTTTACATTTATAGTCGGATGCAGAAAGAATGAACTGCTCACACACACGCACAATCATTCATACTCTACTCAATAATGTACTGTAATATGTGCATTATGAATAAGAGCTCATGTAAATCGTTAAGAACCAATAGGGGGCCCCAGGACCGGGTTAGGGAAACCCTGGTCTACAATACTATTACATAGGAGGCTTGATATAAATTCAGCTCTGAGGATGAAGGATTATTCAGCTAAAAGCCCCAGGCATTATCTCTGACAACAGAGAGACCAAACAACTAGGTTAAAGGTCACATCCATCAGGCATCAGATGGATATTATCGGCTATTATTAGGTTACGACATGGTCACCGCATGTTGATGATGATCATGAGGACTTTATTGTATTTGTTAGGAGATGATTGTTGCGTAATACAGCATTCAACACTGGATCAGGAAGACCTGTTTGGTGGAAACACAAAAATCTCTTCAAAAATTCTAATTGGATTTTCTTTATGAAAATAAACCTTACAAAGATCATGTTAAATATTGGACCCAATATATAGACAATTGCTTTATGATCTTGTCACGTTCTGACCTTAGTTCCTTTTTTATGTCTCTATTTTAGTTTGGTCAGGGCGTGAGTTGGGGTGGGCATTCTATGTTTTGAGTTCTATGTTTTCTATCTCTATGTGTTTGGCCTGGTATGGTTCCCAATCAGAGGCAGCTGGCAATCGTTGTCTCTGATTGAGAACCATACCTCGGTAGCCTGTTTTCCCATTTTGAGTTGTGGGTGATTGTTTTCTGTTTTGTGTGAGTACCTGATAGAACTGTTGCGTTTTGTTCGACTTTTGTTTTTGTTTCAGTGTTCCGGTTAAAATAAACAACATGGACACTTACCACTGTAACGAGTTTCCTCCTCTTCTTCCGAAGAGGAGAGGCGAAACGGATCAGAGGACCAATACGCGGCGTGGTAATTTTCCATGGTACTTCTTTAATGCTTTAAGGTACACATGAACAAACTAAGAAAACGTGAAAACTCAAATTACAGTCCTATCTGGTGCATACACAGAGACAGGAAACAATCACCCACCAACACACAGTGAAACCCAGGCCACCTAAGTATGATTCTCAATCAGAGACAACTAATGACACCTGCCTCTGATTGAGAACCATACTAGGCCGAAACATAGAAATTCCCAAAACCTAGACAAACAAACATAGACTACCCACCCAACTCACGCCCTGACCATACTAACTAAACACAAAACACAGAAAATAAAGGTCAGAACGTGACAACCACGCTGCGCATTAGTCCGATATTTCCTACTCCTCCTCATAAGAGGAGGAGAATCGTTACAGATCTGGACAGGCTACGAAATTAAATTAAACACATTTCTTCCTTTTCCTTCACTATGGAAAAGAACATTAACTCTATACATTTCTTAGATGTGTTTGTTACAAAGAAGGGACAATCTCTAAGTACTACAGTTTACAGAAAACCTACAGATAAACTACTATACTGACAGCTGATAGTCATCACCATCTCCCCCTAAAATGAGGTTTACCAGTAAGCCAACTTCATAGCCAGCGTCGCATCTGTGACACAGAGGAAGAATATGACAGACAATCAAATTCTCTCCTTGAGCGTTTCCACTTCAGAGGAAACCCCGATACATGGCTTGATAAAGCTCTAAAACAAGTTAAAAGCTTATTACTTAATAAAGATTTGTGTCAAAAACAGAAGGAACTGTTCTCTGTAAACTACACTGAACAAAAATATAAACGCAACATGTAAAGTGTTGGTCCCATGTTTCATGAGCTGAAATAAAATATCCCAGAAATGTTTCATACAGACAAAAAGCTTATTTCTCTCAAATTTTGTGCACAAATTTGTATACATCCCTGTTAGTGAGCATTTCTCCTTTGCCAACATAATCTGCCACACCTGACAGGTATCAAGAAACTGATTAAACGGCATGATCATAGGTGCACCTTAAAAGGCCACTATAAAATATGCAGTTTTGACACAAAACAAAATGCCACAGATGTGGCACTCTCCCACAGTTTTGAGGGAGAGTGCTATTGGCATGCTGACTGCACGAATGTCCACCAGAGCTGTTGCCAGAGAATTTAATGTCAATTTCTCTACCATAAGCCGCCTCCAAAGTCTTTTCAGAAAATGTGTAATTACGTCCAACCGACCTCACAACAGCAGACCATGTGTATGGCGTCATGTCAGCGAGCAGTTTGCTGATGTCACCGTTGTGAACAGAGTGCCTCATGGTGGTAGTTGGATTATGGTATTGGCAGGCATAAACTACGGACAGTGAACACAATTGCATTTTGTCGATGGCATTTTCAATGCACAGAAATACCGTGACGAGATCCTGAGGCCCATTGTGACACCCATTTATTTTAACCTCTACAGGATGGGTCCTCCCCCCCATGGGAAGGTTAAGCTAACGAGATTGTAAGTAACATGGATATATCCCAGGACATAGACATAGACTGATATGGGCAGAAAGCTTAAATTGTTGTTAATCTAACGGCACTGTCCAATTTACAATAGCTATTACAGTGAAAAAATACCATGCTATTGTTTGAGGAGAGTGCACATCTGAAAATGTATTAATAAACCAATCATGCACATCTGTGCAGTCTTGATACAACATTTTGAACAGATATGCAATGATTCATTGGATCAGTATAAAACTTTGCACATACACTGCTGCCATCTAATGGACAAAATCTAAATTGCGCCTGGGTCGGAATAATAAATGATGGCTTTTCTTTTGCATTACAAATATGATAGTACAAAAAGGAAAAAACGCATGTTTTTTTCTTTGTATTATCTTTTACCAGATCTAATGTGTTATATTCTCCTACATTCATTTCACATTTCCACAAACTTCAAAGTGACTCCTTTCAAAAAGTATCATTAATATGCATATTCTTTCCTCAGGTCCTCAGCTACAGGCAGTTAGATTTGGGTATGCCATTTTAGGCGAACATTGATAGATTAGGGTCTAATGACTGTATTTAAAATGATTGATTTCCTCATATGAACTGTAACTCAGTAAAATCTTTGAAATTGTTGCATGTTGCGTTTATATTTTTGTTCAGTATAAATACTTACTTTCAATAATAGCCATAATGGCATCAAGTCTGCTGTCAATAAACACTGGCATATACAGTGCATTTGGAAAGTATTCAGACCCCTTGACTTTTTCCACATTTTATTACATTTCATCTGTCATGACGCTGGCCTGGGGGTAGGTTTATGACAGCCATAAATACCTCTCCCCCTTGTTTCCTTCTCTCTACCCTACTGATGTGACTATTGAAAATCCCTTGGTTAACATATAAATTCTGGGAAAATCAGAAGGTGGGGGGAAATTAACCATATTTTGGTAATCCAACCAGTTGAACATATGCGGTGGTACTTTATGAATATGATGTCAGTTCGGTTGTCATCGGAGACATTCTCATCAATGATAGGATGACATAAACGGTACAGTGGAAAGTCTACACATTATAGTTATCAGATTCACATGGAATTGTTGTGCAATTGAAATGTTTGAATATTCAATTATTTGTGAGGGGATGAAATGTGATTTTAGCTTCTAAAATGTGATTTTAGCTTCTAAAATGTGAGAATTGGGTTTTCATGAGTGTATTAGACCCGACTCAGTGGTCCGCCCACGTGAAGAGGCATTGGTTATAAACTATGAAACACGCCCTCCTCTCCCTTCCTATATAAAGCCTTGACGACAATATAACTTCCTGTTCCGGGGACATTAAGGCGATGGCCTTGACGTTAGAAGGGCAGGTGACACCTAGGTGACACCTACAGAGCAAAGCCAATCTCAGCTACCTAATGAAATTAGCATTGAATTCCCACGTGAAGAGGACGATCGACACGTTGAATATAATATGAATTTCGACAATACCAGCCAGAATATAGCAAGAGCATATAAGCATGGCACTCTACCACACAACGATGTTACTAAAATGGGTACAGTTTACCACCAGAGACACTCTTCAAAGGATGGAATAACTCTTGGGCAACTCGGCCTTCCATCTACCACCAACCTATTGAAGCGCAGCTCAGAGTAAATATGTATTGCATTTTCCTTTTACAAATGGGCGGTAATTTAGAATGCATAAGATCCTGTATTTACGATAGAGACATCGCTTCTCCCTTTGTTCTTCAGTCTTCCCGCTCATTCACTCAAACCCAATCCCCCTTTTCTTTGTGTAACCAGCTGTCACATTTGTTCTGTCGGCTAGGGACGTTTTCCTTTATGACATCATTTGTAATCAAGGTATGATTCAATCTGTGTATATGAAATTCTGTGTGATTAATTAGGTATTTAGTAAATAAATAATTAAACCCAATTTTTGTATTGCTGATCCAACTTGTTAGCCAGGGTTCGTGAAGAATTTACAACTTTCAGATGAGATGAGAAATAAGGTGACGATTAATATTGACTGCTATTGATGTAAAATATTACTAGGTCTTTAAGACTTTATTCGGAAGATAACTGCTCTATAAATATTATTTTGTGGTGCCCGCGACCTTCTAGTTAATTACAGTTACATGATTAGCTCAATCAGGTAATATTAATTACAGAGAAAGGATTTTATAGAATAGCATGTCATATCACTTAATCCGGCATAGCCAAAGACATGACAGCCATATTCTAAAAATAAAAATATGAAATATCACATTCACATAAGTATTCAGACCCTTTACTCAGTACTTTGTTGAAGCACCTTTTGCAGAGATAACAGCCTCAAGTCTTCTTGGGTGTGACTCTACAAGATTGGCACACCTGTATTGGGGAGTTTCGAAGTGTCTTGGTGGTTCCAACCAGCTCTAGGAAGTATCATGGTGGTTCCAACCTTCTTCCAATTAAGAATGATGGAGGCCATTGTGTTCTTGGGGACCTTCAATGATGCAGACATTTTTTTGTGCCATTCCCCAGATTTGTGCCTCGACACAATCCTGTCTCAGAGCTCTACGGACAATTCCTTTGACCTCACGGCTTGGTTTTTGCTCTGACATGCATTGTCAACTGTGGGACCTTATATAGACAGGTGTGCCTTTCCAAATCATGTCCAATCAATTAAATTGACCACAGATGGACTCAAATCAATATGTAGAATCATCTCAAGGACGATCAATGGAAACAGGATGCACCTGAGCTCAACTTGGAGTCTCATAATAAAGGGTCTCATGTAAATAAGGTATGTCTGTCGTTTTGTCATTATGGGGTATTGTGTGTAGATTGATGGGAAAAAAATATTTAATCAATTTTAGAATAAGGTTGTGATGTAACAAAATGTGGAAAATTCAAGGGGGTCTGAATACTTTCCGAATGCACTGTATTATCCCGACTCCTCTTTAAATTCTGCCTTCCAGAAAACACCTTTATTCACTTATAAATTATCAAGAAATCTATCAAACATATTAGTTAAATCAGATGTGGTCAGAGAGAGAAAAGAGGCATTCATAAAAGGACGCTTCCCCTGTATATCTTGTTCCTCTTGTAGCACCACAAGGACATTTTCTAACTTAATATGTCCTCAGGGTCACGTTCGTTGTATGGATGAGACCAAGGCGCAGCATGGTAAGTGTACATTCTTCTTTAATTACAGAAAGAACACTGAACAAACTAACAAAACGAATTGTGAAGCACATATGAGTAGTGCCTACAGGCAACTAAACATAGAATAAGAACCCACAAATACTCAAGGGAAAATGGCAACCTAAATATGGTCCCCAATCAGAGACAACGACAAACAGCTGCCTCTGATTGGGAACCAATTCAGGCCACCAAAGACATTCATATCCCTAGAATTACAAAAGCCTTAGACATAATAAAGCCCTAGACAAGACAAAAACTAACATACCCACCCTAGTCACACCCTGACCTAACCAAAATAATAAAGAAAACAGAGATAACTAAGGTCAGGGCCTGACAGTACACCCCCCCGGCTGCGTCCAGTGTCCTGCTCCATCCAGTATTTCTTCCCATGTCCATACTGACTGCTCCTCCTGAACACGCTGCTTGGTCCTTTTATGGTGGGTTCTTCTGTCACGTGTGTTATATGGAGGAGACCAAGGCGCAGTGTGGTAAGCATACATTCTTCTTTAATTAAAGAGGGAACGCTGAACAAACTAACAAAACTAACTGTGAAGCAAATATGAGTAGTGCAGACAGGCAACTAAACATAGAATAAGAACCAACAAATACCCAAGGGAAAATGGCAAACTAAATATGGTCCCCAATCAGAGACAACGATAAACAGCTGCCTCTGATTGGGAACCAATTCAGGCCACCATAGACATACATATCTCTAGACTTACAAAACCCTTAGATATACTAAAACCCTAGACAAGACAAAAACTAACATACCCACCCTAGTCACACCCTGACCTAACAAAAATAATAACGAAAACAGAGATTACTAAGGTCAGGGCGTGACACTCAGACTTATAGGACCTATGAAATAAAGTAATGTATAATTTACTAAATAAGTAATTTATATATGTTACAGTGTTCTTGTAATAAGATTTATATTGGGAAAACATCCTGGGCCAAGAAAGTACGCCTTGGAGAACATAAATCCACTTTCTTTATAGAACAAAATCATTCTACTAATGAAATGAGTTGCGTCGATATCGAAAAAGTTACTCGACCACACAGAGGTGATTAGGACAACATGTTACTCCAAAGAAAAGCCATGTGGCTATATAAATTCAATTCTGGATCTCCACACGGTTTAAACTAAGAATTAGATTTCACCTCCTTCCTATAGTGTACATTTAGACTGTTATACAAGAACACTCTCCAAATAAGATTTTACATATCGTTCATGAGTTGGCCCCACATATTTGTGAACGACTGTGCCTAATGTCCTTTGTGGTGGGCTATCTCATTAATTGATATAATGTATTCAAGTGAGCAGACACCTAAGGTAATTGATTCATGAATTGCCCTTCGTTCCCGCTCCCATACCCTATAATTCTGTATTTCTTTGTGACTAACTTGTATACAGGTAGACAAGAAAAGCTATATCCCTGATTGGCAGATGAGTGGCAACCCTGATTAGAAGCACCTGCTGCTCATCGGTTGTTCTTTACAAATGCTGTTATGAATTCAAGTAAAATTGTACCTACACACTGAAGAAGGATGCAAAGCCGAAATGTCTGTGTACGCTATCCCTGATGCAGTGAACATAATACAACAAATTGAATAATTGTAAGGGTTGTCTTCCTCCTCTGACAAGGAGGAGTAGTAGGAAGGATCGGAAGACCAATGCGCAGCGTGGTAAGTGTTCATTATATTTATTATAACTCAGAACACTACGAATAAAACAGCAAAGAGAACGAAATGAAACTGAAACAGTCCTGTACGGTGAATACACAAAAAACACAGAACAGAAAATAATCACCCACAACTCAAAGGTGAAACCAGGCTACCTAAGTATGGTTCTCAATCAGGGACAACGATTGACAGCTGCTTCTGATTGAGAACCATACCAGGCCAAACACAGAAATCCCAAATTATAGAAAAAAGAACAGACTATCCACCCCAACTCACACCTTGACCATACTAAAACAAAGACAAAACAAAGGAACTAAGGTCAGAACGTGACAATAATGAAGTAAGCTTTATGCAACATCTTTTTGAGTGCTGACCCATTACACCTTTTTGTTGGTAGAAATACATTGCCTGCTGTAATATAATGTGATCTGCTCCTACTAAATGTTTTATATTTTTGTGAACAGTTTATAAGAATATAACCTGCTGCTTTTTGTATTTTTTATATCTAACAGCATGCCATCTTAAATATACACGCAGACTGCTGTCACAAAACACCTAGATAGGAACACCCCCTAGTCACACCCCGACCTAACCCAAGATAGAGAATAAAAAAGGCTCTCTATGGTCAGGGCATGACAGTACCCGCCCCAAAGGTGCGGACTCCGGCCGCAAAACCTGAAACCAACTGGGGAGGGTAGGGGGGTGACTATTGCCGGTTGCGGCTCCGGTGCGGGTCTTTGCCCCCGCCCAGACCACGGGTCCGGCCATGGAGCCGGGTAGAACGCCGTGCCCGGACTGGGCCTCGGCGCAGAGGAGGACCCCGGCCACGGAGCTGGGTTGAACGCCGCACCCGGACTGGACACCGGCGCCGAGGAAGGCTCCGGCCATGGAGCTGAGTTGGCCACCGTGCCTGGACTGGGCATCGGAGCAGAGGAAGGCTCCAGCCCTGGAACTGGAGTTTCCGGACCGTGGACTGTTGCAGGAGGTTCCGGACCGTGGATCATCACAGGAGGTTCCGGACCGTGGACCGTCTCAGGAGGTTCCGGACTGTGGACCGTCTCAGGAAGTACAGGACTGTGGAGCGTGGTCGGAAGCTCTGGACTGTGAACTGTCGCAAGAAGCTTTGGACTGGGACTCGTCACCGGAAGCTCTGGACTGAGGACCGTCGCTGAAAGCTCTGGACTGGGGACTGTCGCCGGAAGCTCTGGACTGGGGACCGTCGCCTGAAGCTCTGGACTGGGGACCGTCGCCTGAAGCTCTGGACTGGGGACCGTCGCCTGAAGCTCTGGACTGGGGACCGTCGCCTGAAGCTCTGGACTGGGAACCCTCGCAGGAGGCTCCGGACCATGGATCGTCACTGGAGGCTCCGGGCCATGGATCATCACTGCAGGCTCCGGGCCCTGGATCATCACTGGAGACTCCGGGCCCTGGATCGTCGCTGGAGGCTCCGGACTGGGAACCGTTACTGGAGGCTCCGGACCGCAGACTGTCGCTGGAGGCCTGGTGCGTGGAGCTGGCACAGGGCGTACCGGGCTGGGGAGACGCACTGGAGGCAGGGTGCGTGGAGCCGGCACAGGACGTACCGGGCTGGGGAGGCGCACTGGAGGTCTGGAGCGTAGAGCTGGCACAACGTGGCCTGGACAGATAACAACTTTTGCATGGCAGGTGCGGGGAGCTGGCACAAGATGTACTGGGCCATGGAGGCACACTGGAGGTCTGGAGTGTAAAGCTGGCACAATGTGGCCTGGACAGATAACAACCTTCGCACGGCAAGTGCGGGGAGCTGGCACAGGACATACCGCACTGGAGACATGGTGCAATAAACCGGCACACATTGTACCGGAACAATGAGACTCTCCTCAAAGTGTGAGGAGCTGGCACAGGTGGCATTGGACGGCTAACACGCTCCTCAGGGCGACTGTCTTGCCTCTTCAGCCAAACCAAGAGCTCTCTCTCATCACTCTCCTCAATTTTCGCCAACCATTCCTCGCTCAATCTTTCCCAATATTCCTCCTCGGCCTCTGATTCACCCCTCAGCGTCGCCGACCACCCCGTGTGCCTCTTCCCAAAAAAACATTTGAGGCTGCTTCTTGGGCCTACGTCGTGGCCGCGAACCCCGGTGTAGTCGTTGTCCCTCCTTTGCTGCCTCCGCCTGCTTCCATGGAAGGCGATCCTTTCGGGCCACGGTTTTCCTCCCACGTCCAGGATCCCTTCCCGTCCAATATATCCTCCCACGTCCAGGATGTCTGCTCCTCCTGGGCATGCTGCTTGGTCCTGGGGTGGTGGGATCTTCTGTCACGAATGTTGTTGTAAGAATCGGACCAAGGTGCAGAGAGGTCGCCGGATGTCCATCTGCTAGCCCCTGCCCACAAGCTGTCTGAATCGCCGTGTCTCCAGCTCGCCTAGTGTAGCAGCAACTACTGAATTGGCTTCCTTGACTCATCTACTGCTACTCATTGGAACCTATGATCACTCGGCTAGACATGCTTCTCCCTAATGCCAATATGCCTTGTCTATTGCTGTTTTGGTTAGTGATTATTGTCATTTTTCACTGTAGAGCCCCTAGTCCTGCCAAATATGCCACCCCACACATGCGGTGTGGTGATCTCACCTGGCTTAACTGTTGCCTCTAGAGATTAAACCTCTCTCATCATGCCTCTCACACTCAATGCCTAGGTTTACCTCCACTGTACTCACATTATGCCTTGAATCTATTCTTCTGCACCCTAACTATAACATCTATCCCTAACTATAACATATTCCGACAAGATAGAACTGCCAAAGGGGGTGGAGTTGCAATCTACTGCAGAGATAGCCTGCAGAGTTCTGTCATACTATGCATGTCTGTGCCCAAACAATCTGAGCTTCTACTTCTAAAAATCCACCTTTCCAGAAACTAGTCTCTCACCATTGCCACTTGTTATAGACCCCCTTGAGCCCCCAGCTGTGCCCTGGACACCATATATGAATTGATTGCCCCCCATCCATGTTCATAGTTTGTACTGTTAGGTGACCTAACCCGGGATATGCTTAACACCCCGGCAGACCTACAATCTAAGCTAGATGCCCTCAATCTCACAAAGTTATTAAGGAACCTACCAGGTACAACCCTAAATCCGTAACCATGGGCACCCTCTTTGATATCATCCTGACCAACTTGCCCTCTAAATACACTGCTGTCTTCAACCAGGATCTCAGCGATCACTGCATCATTGCCTGCGTGCGTGATGGGTCCACAGTCAAATGACCACCCCTCATCACTGTCAAACACTCCCTAAAACACTTCAGCGAGCAGACCTTTGTAATCGACCTGGCCCAGGTATCCTGGATGGATATTGACCTCATCCCGTCTGTAGAGGATGTCGTGTTATTCTTTAAAAGTGCTTTCCTCGCCATCTTAAATAAGCATGCCCCATTCGAAAAATGTAGAAGTAAGCACAGATATCGCCCTTGGTTCACCCCAGACTTGACTGCCCTTGACCAGCACAAAAACATCCTGCGGCGTTCTGCATTAGCATCGAATAGCCCCCGCGATATGCAACTTTTCAGGGATGTTAGGAACCAATATACTCAGTCAGTTAGGAAAGCTAAGGCTAGCTTTTTCAAACAGAAATGTGCATCCTGTAGCACTAATTGCAAAAACTTTTGGGACACTGTAAAGTCCATGGATAATTAGAGCACCTCCTCCGAGCTGCCCACTGCACTGTGGCTAGGAAACACTGTCACCACCGATAAATCTACAATAATCGATCATTTCAATAAGCATTTTTCAATGGCTGACCATGCTTTCCACCTGGCTACCCCAACCCTGGCAACAGCTCACCACCCCATGCAGCAACTTGCCCAAGCTCCCCGCTTCTCCTTCACCCAAATCCAGACAGCTGTTGTTCTGAAAGAGCTGCAAAATCTGGATCCCTACAAATCAGCTGGGCTAGACAGTCTGGACCCTCTCTTTCTAAAATTATCCCATGAAATTGTTGCAACCCCTATTACTAGCCTGTTCAACCTCTCTTACATATCATCTGAGATCCCCAAAGATTGGAAAGCTGCCGTGGCCATCCCCCTCTTCAAAAGTGGAGACACTCTAGACCAAACTGTTATAGAACTATATCCATCCTGCCCACCCTGAAAGCCAAGTTAACAAACAGATCACCAACCATTTCGAATCCCACCGTACCTTCTCCGCTATGCAATCTGGTTTTCGAGCTGGTCACGGGTGCACCTCAGCCATGCTCAAGGTCCTAAACGATATCATAACAGCCATCGATAAGAGACAATACTGTGCAGCTGTATTCATCGACCTGGCCAAGGCTTTCGACTCTGTCAATCACCACATTCTTATCGGCACACTCAACAGCCTTGGTTTCTCAAATGAATGCCCCACCTGGTTCACCAACTACTTCTCAGATAGAGTTCAGTGTGTCAAATCTGAGGGCCTGTTGTCCGGATCTCTGGCAGTCTCTATGGGGGTGCCACAGGGTTCAATTCTCAAGCCGACTCTTTTCTCTCTATATATCAATGATGTCGCTCTTGCTGCTGGTGATTCTCTGATCCACCTCTACACAGACGACACCATTCTGTATTCATCTGGCCCTTCTTTGGACACTGTGTTAACAAACCTCCAAACAAGCTTCAATGCCATACAACTCTCCTTCTGTGGCTTCCAACTGCATTTAAATGCAAGTAAAACTAAATGCATGCTCTTCAACCGATTGTTGCCTGCACCCACCCACCCGACCAGCATCACTACTCTGGACGATTCTGACTTAGAATATGTGGACAACTACAAATACTTAGGTGTCTGGTTAGACTGTAAACTCTCCTTCCAGACTCACATTAAGCATATACAATCCAAAATTAAATCTAGAATCGGCTTCCTATTTCTTAACAAAGCCTCCTTCACTCATGCTGCCAAACATACCCTCGTATCCTACCGATCCTTGACTTTGGCGATGTCATTTACAAATTAGCCTCCAACACTCTACTCAGCAAACTGGATGCAGTCTATCACAGTGCCATCCGTTTTATCACCAAAGCCCCATTTACTACCCATCACTGCGACCTGTATGCTCTCGTTGGCTGGCCCTCACTACATATTCGTCGCCAAACCCACTGGCTCTAGGTCATCAATAAGTCTTTGCTATGTAAAGCCCCGCCTTATCTCAGCTCACTGGCCACCATAGAAACACCCACCCGTAGCACGTGCTCCAGCAGGTATATTTCACTGGTCATCCCCAAAGCCAACACTTCCTTTGACCGCCTTTCCTTCCAGTTGTCTGCTACCAATGACTGGAACAAATTGCAAAAACCACTGAAGCTGGAGTCTTATATCCCCCTCTCTAACTTTCAGCATCAGCTGTCAGAGCAGCTAACCGATCACTGTACCTGTACACAGCCAATCTGTAAATAGCACACTCAACTACCTCATCCCCATATTGTTATTTATCCTCTTGCTCTTTTGCACCCCATTATCTCTACTTGCACATCATCATCTGCACATCTATCACTCCAGTGTTAATGCTAAATTGTAATTATTTTGCCTCTATGGTATGCCTTACCTCCCTACTCTTCTACATTTGCACGCACTGTACATAGATTTTTCTATTGTGTTATTGACTGTACGTTTATTTATGTGTAACTCTGTGTTGTTATTTTTGCCGCACTGCTTTGCTTTATCTTGGCCAGGTCACAGTTGTAAATTAGAATTTGTTCTCAACTGGCCTACCTGGTTAAATAAAGGTGATATAAAATAAAAAAAATCAAATTTGATATTTCTGTATTTCATTTTCAATAATACTTCCGGGTTGGAGCGAGCGGTCGCATTCGCACTTCGGTCCGCAGGTAGTATTACTTTTCATTACTTTTCATTACATTTCATTATAGTACAACGGTTTGATTTGTCTAATCTTAGCAATTTCTTCTTAGCTAGCTACATAGCCGTCTTTGTATCAAAGATAATTGCGTAATTATCGTATTTCGTCGTCCTAACGTAGTCTACTGCAGCTAGCCACATAGCTAACGTCCACCGTATAGCAGCACCGTAGAAACTATTACACTCAACTGAACGACTTGATTAGTGTAGTGTTAGCTAGCTACATAGTTGTCTTTGCTGTCTTCGTATCCAAGATAATTGTGTAGTTTAGAGTGTGTAGTCTTAGAGTGATTATCTTAATTTACCGAGGTTAGCTAGCCAGCTATTTGTCGTCCTTAACGTAGGAGACACTGCTAGCTAGCTAACAGCTAACAGCTAGCCAACAACAACCCGGTCGCATTCCGCTTCGCTCCACAGGTAGTATCACATTTTCATTTCATTTCATTACAGCACAACGGTTTGATTTGCTTGATCGTAGCTAGCTACATAGCTAGCTACATAGCCGTCCTTGTATCAAAGATAATTGTGTAGTCTAGAGCGATTTTCTAGGTTAGCTAGCCAGCTATTGTCGTTCTTTTAACGCAACGTAACGTAATCAACACTGCTAGCTAGCCAGCTAGCCCCGAATAGTAGCACTGTAGAAACTATTACACTCAACGGAACGACTTGATTAGTGTAGTGTCAACAACGCAGCCACTGCCAGCTAGCCTACTTCAGCAGTACTGTATCATTTTAATCATTTTAGTCAATAAGATTCTTGCTACGTAAGCTTAACTTTCTGAACATTCGAGACGTGTAGTCCACTTGTCATTCAATCTCCTTGCATTAGCGTAGCCTCTTCTGTAGCCTGTCAACTATGTGTCTGTCTATCCCTGTTCTCTCCTCTCTGCACAGACCATACAAACGCTCCACACCGCGTGGCCGCGGCCACCTAATCTGGTGGTCCCAGCGCGCACGACCCACGTGGAGTTCCAGGTCTCCGGTAGCCTCTGGAACTGCCGATCTGAGGCCAACAAGGCAGAGTTCATCTCAGCCTATGCCTCCCTCCAGTCCCTCGACTTCTTGGCACTGACGGAAACATGGATCACCACAGATAACACTGCTACTCCTACTGCTCTCTCCTCGTCCGCTCACGTGTTCTCGCACACCCTGAGAGCTTCTGGTCAGCGGGGTGGTGGCCCCGGGATCCTCATCTCTCCCAAGTGGTCATTCTCTCTTTCTCCCCTTACCCATCTGTCTATCGCCTCCTTTGAATTCCATGCTGTCACAGTTACCAGCCCTTTCAAGCTTAACATCCTTATCATTTATCGCCCTCCAGGTTCCCTCGGAGAGTTCATCAATGAGCTTGATGCCTTGATAAGCTCCTTTCCTGAGGACGGCTCACCTCTCACAGTTCTGGGCGACTTTAACCTCCCCACGTCTACCTTTGACTCATTCCTCTCTGCCTCCTTCTTTCCACTCCTCTCCTCTTTTGACCTCACCCTCTCACCTTCCCCCTACTCACAAGGCAGGCAATACGCTCGACCTCATCTTTACTAGATGCTGTTCTTCCACTAACCCCATTGCAACTCCCCTCCAAGTCTCCGACCACTACCTTGTATCCTTTTCCCTCTCGCTCTCATCCAACACTTCCCACACTGCCCCTACTCGGATGGTATCACGCCGTCCCAACCTTCGCTCTCTCTCCCCCCGCTACTCTCTCCTCTTCCATCCTATCATCTCTTCCCTCTGCTCAAACCTTCTCCAACCTATCTCCTGATTCTGCCTCCTCAACCCTCCTCTCCTCCCTTTCTGCATCCTTTGACTCTCTATGTCCCCTATCCTCCAGGCCGGCTCGGTCCTCCCCTCCCGCTCCGTGGCTCGACGACTCATTGCGAGCTCACAGAACAGGGCCCCGGGCAGCCGAGCGGAAATGGAGGAAAACTCGCCTCCCTGCGGACCTGGCATCCTTTCACTCCCTCCTCTCTACATTTTCCTCCTCTGTCTCTGCTGCTAAAGCCACTTTCTACCACTCTAAATTCCAAGCATCTGCCTCTAACCCTAGGAAGCTCTTTGCCACCTTCTCCTCCCTCCTGAATCCTCCTCCCTCCTGAATCCTCCCCCCCCCCTCCTCCCTCTCTGCAGATGACTTCGTCAACCATTTTGAAAAGAAGGTCGACGACATCCGATCCTCGTTTGCTAAGTCAAACGACACCGCTGGTTCTGCTCACACTGCCCTACCCTGTGCTCTGACCTCTTTCTCCCCTCTCTCTCCAGATGAAATCTCGCGTCTTGTGACGGCCGGCCGCCCAACAACCTGCCCGCTTGACCCTATCCCCTCCTCTCTTCTCCAGACCATTTCCGGAGACCTTCTCCCTTACCTCACCTCGCTCATCAACTCATCCCTGACCGCTGGCTACGTCCCTTCCGTCCTCAAGAGAGCGAGAGTTGCACCCCTTCTGAAAAAACCTACACTCGATCCCTCCGATGTCAACAACTACAGACCAGTATCCCTTCTTTCTTTTCTCTCCAAAACTCTTGAACGTGCCGTCCTTGGCCAGCTCTACCGCTATCTCTCTCAGAATGACCTTCTTGATCCAAATCAGTCAGGTTTCAAGACTAGTCATTCAACTGAGACTGCTCTTCTCTGCATCACGGAGGCGCTCCGCACTGCTAAAGCTAACTCTCTCTCCTCTGCTCTCATCCTTCTAGACCAGGGGTGTCAAAGTCAAATGGACGGAGGGCCAAATAAAAAATTTAGCTACAAGCCGAGGGCCGGACTGTTCGAATGTTCATTGAAAATTTTTAAATGACGCATATAGTCTAGTGAACCTAATTGAACCTACTGAAAACCTAACAAATATATTCCAATATGATCAGATAAATAAAGCAATATTTTCTTATGGCTCTGTCAGTAATCTTTAATTTTCAACAGACACAAAAGACAAATTTCCTTTATATAAAAATCCCCATAACATGAACATTAAATGAAAGAAACCGGTATTCAAGGCACCATCAGTAGCCTATATTTTCTATTTTAGCAAAAGTGGGCTAAATTTACTTCAAAGAAAAAAACAATAATAGCAATTTTCTATCATCCACTCAACTGAAATATTTTTTAAATATAATTGGATTGAAATACAATAAAATAAAGTGCAAAAATCTATTAATCAAAAACAACACTTTGTTTAAGGAGAAGTAACATGCAGTGAAAACAAATATTAAACTTTAACTTTTAAACTTGAACTGAGTAAAAACTCTAAATATGTGATTGCACAGTAATGTTCACTTGTTTGAGGTTGAGGGTGATACTTGGTGGTGTCCCATCTTTTCCACAAGTTCATCAATGTTCGGGGTAAGGCTCTGAGCTGAGGAAATCCTCAGAATTGAGTGGAGGTGTTCAGCAGTAAGTCGACTTCTGTGTGATGTTTTGTTCAAGTTCATCAAAGAAAACAGTTGTTCACACAGGTATGTGCTGCCAAACATAGACAACGTTTGAGCAGCCTGGATGCGCAGCTGGGGCATTGTGTCGGGGAGGAAACGGGCGAACTCCGCAGCACCCACTGCCGCATATTTTGCCCTCAGTGCATCATTGCATTGGAGGTCAATCAACTCCATTTGGAGGTTTGGTGGTGAGCTTTCCACGTCAACAGCAAATGGGTTACCGAGCAGTTCCAACCTGCTTTTTTGTGCTTCAAAGTCAGCAAATCGGCGTCGAAAGTCAGCGGCAAGCATACCTATTTTATCAGCCAACTGTGCGCTCGGGAACGCACTGGTAGAGAGCTTCTCTTTCATGGTCTGGCAGCTGGGAAAGTGGCTCAAATTTTCTTTCCGCATCTGCGTCTCCCACAGAGTCAGTTTGGTTTTAAATGCCTTCACTGTACTGTACATATCAGAGATGACACGATCCCGACCCTGCAGCTGCAAGTTCATTGCATTCAGATGACTCGTAATGTCACACAGAAAAGCCATTTCACACAGAAACATTTCGTCTCGGAGTTGTGTTGTGTCTTTCCCTTTGCTGTCCAAGAACAGACAAATCTCCTCACGAAGCTCGAAACATCTTTGAAGCACCTTTCCCTGGCTTAGCCATCGCACCTCTGTGTGATAAGGCAAATCACCATGCTCCGTTTCTAACTCCGTCAGAAATGCCTTGAACTGGCGGTGATTCAAACCTTTGGCTCTGATAAAGTTAACTGTGCGCGTGATGATGCTCATTACATGCTCCATTTTCAAGGCTTTACCGCACAACGCTTCCTGGTGTATGATACAATGATAAGCTGTCAGCTCACCTGTCGCGTTTTCCTCTTGCATCTTTTCCCGTATCTTCGCCACCAGTCCGCTCCTGTGTCCACACATCGCAGGTGCTCCGTCGGTTGTCAAACCCACGAGTTTTTCCCAAGGCAGCTCCATCTCATTTACACATCTTGACACCTCTTCATACAAATCATGCCCCGTAGTTGTGCCATGCATAGGACGTAAAGCCAAAAACTCCTCTGTCACGCTTAGGCTGGAGTCCACTCCGCGGATGAAAATTGACAACTGGGCAATGTCAGAAATGTCGGTGCTCTCATCCACAGCCAAGGAATATGCAATGAAATCTTTTCCCTTTTTCACAAGCTGCTCTTTTAGATTGATGGACAACTGGTCTACTCTCTCGGCAATGGTGTTTCTGCTCAGACTCACATTTAAAAAGAGTTGCCTTTTTTCTGGGCAAACTTCGTCACAAACTTTAATCATGCAGTTTTTGATGAAATCCCCTCCGTAAATGGCCGGGCTGATTTAGCGATCTCTTCTGCCAAAATAAAACTGGCCTTGACAGCAGCCTGGCCTTGTGATTTGGCTTTTTTGAACAGAGCCTGTCGAGATTTGAGGCCTCGTTTTAATTCCTCTGCCTTTTGTAGCCTTTGTTCCATGTCCATATTCTTGTTTTTGTCCGCGTGTTTCGTTTCATAATGTCGTCTCAGATTATACTCTTTCAGTACCGCCACACTTTCTCCACACAGAAGACACACAGGTTTTCCAGCTACCTCCGTGAACAAATACTCCGACTCCCACCTTGTTTGAAACCCCGGTTCTCAGTGTCCACCTTCCGTTTTGCCATTTTTGATGGGTATCTGAAAGTTAATTTTACTGTGATGCTGACAACTGCTGTGCCAATAAATATTGAAATGAAGCAGCCTACTGCTCGGTGCGTCACCGTTGCATTGTGGGAAATGTAGTATTGGTGCGTGTAAAAGATCTGCGGGCTGCCGGCTTGCTGCGGTCTGCGGGCCGGTTCTAATAATAAATCAAGATCATCCCAGGGGCCGTAAAAAACCTTCTCGCGGGCCGGATGTGGCCCGCGGGCCTTGACTCTGACATATGTGTTCTAGACCTATCGGCTGCCTTCGATACTGTGAACCATCAGATCCTCCTCTCCGAGTTGGGCATCTCCGGCGCGGCCCACGCTTGGATTGCGTCCTACCTGACAGGTCGCTCCTACCAGGTGGCGTGGCGAGAATCTGTCTCCTCACCACGCGCTCTCACCACTGGTGTCCCCCAGGGCTCTGTTCTAGGCCCTCTCTTATTCTCGCTATACACCAAGTCACTTGGCTCTGTCATAACCTCACATGGTCTCTCCTATCATTGCTATGCAGACGACACACAATTAATCTTCTCCTTTCCCCCTTCTGATGACCAGGTGGTGAATCGCATCTCTGCATGTCTGGCAGACATATCAGTGTGGATGACGGATCACCACCTCAAGCTCAACCTCGGCAATACGGAGCTGCTCTTCCTCCCGGGGAAGGACTGCCCGTTCCATGATCTTGCCATCACGGTTGACAACTCCATTGTGTCCTCCTCCCAGAGCGCTAAGAACCTTGGCGTGATCCTGGACAACACCCTGTCGTTCTCAACTAACATCAAGGCGGTGGCCCGTTCCTGTAGGTTCATGCTCTACAACATCCGCAGAGTACGACCCTGCCTCACACAGGAAGCGGCGCAGGTCCTAATCCAGGCACTTGTCATCTCCCGTCTGGATTACTGCAACTCGCTGTTGGCTGGGCTCCCTGCCTGTGCCATTAAACCCCTACAACTCATCCAGAACGCCGCAGCCCGTCTGGTGTTCAACCTTCCCAAGTTCTCTCACGTCACCCCGCTCCTCCGCTCTCTCCACTGGCTTCCAGTTGAAGCTCGCATCCGCTACAAGACCATGGTGCTTGCCTACGGAGCTGTGAGGGGAACGGCACCTCAGTACCTCCAGGCTCTGATCAGGCCCTACACCCAAACAAGGGCACTGCGTTCATCCACCTCTGGCCTGCTCGCCTCCCTACCACTGAGGAAGTACAGTTCCCGCTCAGCCCAGTCAAAACTGTTCGCTGCTCTGGCCCCCAATGGTGGAACAAACTCCCTCACGACGCCAGGACAGCGGAGTCAATCACCACCTTCCGGAGACACCTGAAACCCCACCTCTTTAAGGAATACCTAGGATAGGATAAGTAATCCTTCTCACCCCCCCCCTAAAAGATTTAGATGCACTATTGTAAAGTGGCTGTTCCACTGGATGTCATAAGGTGAATGCACCAATTTGTAAGTCGCTCTGGATAAGAGCGTCTGCTAAATGACTTAAATGTAAATGTAAAATAAATGTCTTCACTTTGTCATTATGGGATATTGCGGGTAGATGGGAAAAAATCTATTTAATCCATTTTGAATTAAGGCTGTAACACAACAAAATGCGGAATAAGTCAAGGGGTATGAATACTTTCTGAAGGCACTGATAATAAGAAGATATATAAATGTTGTTATTATACAACAGTTTCATCTCACATTCAGCACCGTGCTGTAATCTGTGAGAGAAAAGAGAAAAGTGGAGCAATTTCAAAGAGTTGCACAATTTAGTTTTGACTCATCCTCCATTGATCACAGTGTTGTAGAGCTTTAAAATGATTACCCAGAAAATGCTTTACGGATGAACTGGAGCCATATCTCTGAAAAATGTAAATAACGCTCAAGACTATCTTTCTGAAGGGCCAGGGGAAACAAAATCCTCCAACACACTTAAAAAAGGGTTTTAATATTGAACACACACACGCACGTACAAGACAGGCAGACAGGCAAGGAGACAGGCAGATACGCACAAAAACACAAACACATGTGTTGATCAGTTTCATAGCAGTTTACACCGTTTTCCTGACGTAATAGAAAGTGAAAGGTTGGTACTTAAACCAGAGAAACAGAGTGGTTGGAGATACAGTAACTAGGGACCTTGTCTGAGATAAGTGGTTTTCTTTCCCACATTCATTAATTAAGCCAGCCTTGTGTTTTAGTGAAACTATCTCCGAGCGGACCGAGTGTCCTGACAAACACAAACAGCAGACAGATAATGCATTGAAGAGAATCCCTTAGCAGCAAGACCTGCTAATACTATTTGAAATCATTTCAAATACTTTAGCTGTGCTCGACTCATCTTGCCTGTTGCAATGGAACCAAAATAAGTGCAAACCCCACCCACCTGACACTCTAGGCAGGCTAAAGCAAATACTCTATTTCAAATACTATTTGAACCCAGGCAGTGTGGGTAAACTGCACACAGGTAGACAGACAGGACAGCAGGTATTATTGTTGGTCGATAATACTGCTGGTCAGCACTTCTGTTGAAAGCTGCCTGGTGGACTGACCGAGGACACCCAACAGCCCAGTGGTTATGAGCCGGTTATAAGGTCTGTTATACTAAAGCCTGACAGAGGCTTGGATACAGATAGATCCTACTGTAAGCTAGTCACAACTGCAAGCTACAAACTCACAGGAATACAGTACCAACAAAGGGGACAAAACCATGTAAATATTGGTCACCCACACAGTGCTGTATGTGCATTGCTATCTAGTTTCATTGCTATCTCAATACCTTAGATACAAATTTAAAAGTTCAGGAATAAATAATACTCTTACAAAATGTTTTACATAGCCTTTATTAAAATGTCCTATAACATCTACATACTGTACGCTTGTTTATTCCATGTGTAACTCTATGTTGTTGTTTGTGTCGCACTGCTTTGCTTTATCTTGACCAGGTCGCAGTTGTAAATGAGAACTTGTTCTCAACCAGCTTACCTGGTTAAATAACGGTGAATTTTAAATTTAAAAAATGAGTTAGACCCATGTGCAGCAGTGTCCCAGTCCTATGTTCCCTCTCTCTCTCTCTCTCTCAATTCAATTCAATTCAATTCAAGGGGCTTTATTGGCATGGGAAACATGGTTACATTGCCAAAGCAATTGAAATAAACAATACAAAGTGAACAGTAAATATTACACTCACACAAGTTCCAAAATAATAAATGTCAATATACAGTGTTGTAGAAATGTGTAAATAGTTCAAGTACAAAAGGGAAAATAATGAAATATGAGTTGTATTTACAATGGTGTTTGTTCTTCACTGGTTGCTCTTTTCTTGTGTCAACAGGTCACACATCTTGCTGCTGTGATTGTACACTGTGGTATTTCACCTAATAGATATGGGAGTTTAATGTAATTGTTTTTGAATACTTTGTTGGTCTGTGTAATCTGAGGGAAATGTGTGTCTCTAATATGGTCCTACATTTGGCAGGAGGTTAAGAAGTTTTCACCTGTCACGTCCTGACCTTAGTTCCTTTTCTATGTCTCTGTTTTAGTTTGGTCAGGGCGTGAGTTGGGCATTCTATGTTTTTCTTCTATGTTTTGTATTTCTGCTTTTGGCCTGGTATGGTTCCCAATCAGAGGCAGCTGTCAATCGTTGTCTCTGATTGAGAACCATACTTACGTAGCCTGTGTTCCCACTATGATTTGTGGGTAGTTGTTTAGTGTTTAGTGTATGTCACCTGACAGAACTGTTTTGTTTCTTCCATTTGCTTTGTTATTTTGTTTTGTGTGTTCAGTCGAATAAATTAACATGGACACTTACCACGCTGCATATTGGTCCGATCCTTCCTACTCCTCCTCAGACGACGAAGAGATTCGTTACACCACCTCATTTTGTGGGCAGTTTGCATATAGCCTGTCTTCTCGAGAGCCAGATGTTGTATGCCTATAGCAAGGCTATGCTCTGTACATAGTCAAAGATTTCCTTAGTTTTGGGTCAGACACAGTGGTCAGGTATTCTGCTACTCTGTACTCTCTGTTTAGGGCCAAATAGCACTCTAGCTGCCACAGTTTATTTGTTAATTCAAGTAATTATCTTTTTGTTTTCTCATGATTTCGTTGTGTTGCTGTCCTGGGGCTCTGTGGGGTCTGTTTGTGGTCCCCAGGACCAGCTTGCTTTAGGGGACTCTTCTACAGGTTCATCTCTCTGTAGATGATGGCTTTGTTATGGAAGATTTGGGAATCGCCTCCTTCTAGGTGGTTGTAGAATGTAACGGCCCTTTTCTGGATTTTGATCATTAGCAGGTATCGGCCGAATTTTGCTCTGCATGCATTAATTGGTGTTTTACATTGTACACAGTTTCAATTTGGTGTTTTTTGTGAATTCTTGGTTGGTGAGCAGA
Source organism: Oncorhynchus keta (assembly GCF_023373465.1). Classification (NCBI taxonomy): domain Eukaryota; kingdom Metazoa; phylum Chordata; class Actinopteri; order Salmoniformes; family Salmonidae; genus Oncorhynchus; species Oncorhynchus keta. The sequence goes on along the minus strand of NC_068451.1, from coordinate 17,184,712 downwards.
ACCCAGACCTCACAACTATACAGGGCAATGGGTTCTATAACTGATTCAAGTATTTTTAGCCAGATCCTAATTGGTACGTCAAATATTATGTTCCTTTTGATGGCATAGAAGGCCCTTCTTGCCTTGTCTTTCAGATCGTTTGTAGCTTTGTGGAAGTTGCCTGTGGCGCTGATGTTTAGGCCAAAGTATGTATGTAATTTGTATTTGTGGTCCTGGCAACTGGACCTTTTTTGGAACACTATTATTTTGGTCTTACTGAGATTTACTGTCAGGGCCCAAGTCTGACAGAATCTGTGCAGAAGATCTAAGTGCTTCTGTGAGCCCTTTGTTGGGGACAGAAGCTCTCTCTCTTTCTCTCTCTCTCTCCTTCTTTCGTTTACATTTCTCTCCCCCTCTAATTCATATCTAATACCCAGGCTCTGGCACACACAAGTGGGCACGCACTCACACACTAATAGAGGTCACATTAGCTTGGCAGGAAACACAAGGTGATTATGGAAATTCAGTCAATTACTGCAGACAGAGTAAACACCCTTTCCATCATTTTTGACTCCTATATTTATGTTTTCTTAATAGTTGTACAGTAGATGTATGAAGGCCGTTATTTTACAAGGGCATCTTATTTCCCTCTCCTGTGTGTGTGTGTGTGTGTGTGTGTGTGTGTGTGTGTGTGTGTGTGTGTGTGTGTGTGTGTGTGTGTGTGTGTGTGTGTGTGTGTGTGTGTGTGTGTGTGTGTGTGTGTGTGTGTGTGTGTGTGTGCGTGCATGTGGACTTGTTTAACTATACTTATGGGGACCAGAAGTAGTAAACAATAATAAACAAACAACATTTTTATATTTTGTTAGTCCCCACAAGGTCAAATGCTATTTTTAGGGGGTTTAGGGTTAATGTTAGGGTTAGAATTAGGTTTAGGAGCAAGGGTTAGGAGCAAGGGTTAGTTTTAATGTTATGAGCTAGGGTTAGGTTTAGGGTTAGGTTTAAGGTTAGGTTAGGTTTTTGGGTTACTGTTAGGGTTAGGTTTAGGGTTTGGGAAAATATGATTTTGAATGGGACTGAATTGTGTGTCCCCACAAGGTCAGATATACAAGACTGTGTGTGTGTGTGTGTGTGTGTGTGTGTGTGTGTGTGTGTGTGTGTGTGTGTGTGTGTGTGTCAACAACTGGATGTCAGAATAACTCAGTCAGCAAAAACGCCTCAGACTTGAGCCAGGAGACAACCAACCAACAACTGTCTATCCAGGCAATGGGATATAAAACATGTACATATCACAATATATATACAACATTAAATCATGTAGTTATAACACTAGAGAGAGAAGCAGACCAAAACATCAATTGTAGTGGCCTTAAGAGTTTGTCAATGTACAGTTGAAGTCAGAAGTTTACATACACTTAGGTTGGTGTCATTAAAACTCATTTTTCAATCACTCCACAAATTTCTTGTTAACAAACTATAGTTTTGTGCATGACACAAGTCATTTTTCCAACTATTGTTTACAGACAGATTATTTTACTTATAATTCACTATATCACAATTCCAGAGGGTCAGAAGTTTACATACACTAAGTTGACTGTGCCTTTAAACAGCTTGGAAAAATCCAGAAAATGATGTCATGGCTTTAGGAGCATCTGATAGGCTAATTGACATAATTTGAGCCAATTGGAGGTGTACCTGTGGATGTATTTCAAGGCCTACCTTCAAACTCAGTGCCTCCAAATCAGCCAAGACCTCAGAAAAATAATGTCCAAACTCCTGAAGGTACCACGGTCTTCTGTACAATAGTACGCAAGTATAAACACCATTCTCCCCTCAGCAGCCTCCACTGGCCTAGATAAATAGGCTAAAAGCCAGTGATGTTTGACAATTATAATGTAGGATAATTAACATGAACTTTTGAAGGCTTGATTCTCTTGACATACTCGAGGCACGGTTCGTTCTGATCAAATGGTCAGAAGAGCAGAGAGAAAGGCCAGTGACTGTAGCACACTGCACACATCAGCCACCTTGCAAGGCAATCAGCATTTTGAAACTATTTAACCATAAACCTAACTGTTTAAAACCTGGTTTTATTTCATTTTAAATCAGACCATATGTTGAGGGAATTATTTTATAAACACTTCCTTGTATCATTGAAACCAGAATTTTCTATTGTTCTTTTGGTTTTCAAATCAACTTTCTTTCATTGTCCAGCAGGCATATTAGCAACCCATGTTAGTTAGCCATATTAGCAACCCATGCTAGTTAGTCATATTAGCAACCCATGCCAGTTAGTCATATTAGCAACCCATGCTAGTTAGTCATATTAGCAACCCATGCTAGTTAGTCATATTAGCAACCCATGCTAGTTAGTCATATTAGCAACCCATGCTAGTTAGTCATATTAGCAACCCATGCTAGTTAGTCATATTAGCAACCCATGCTAGTTGGTCATATTAGCAACCCATGCTAGTTGTTGCATCTTTAGATCTCCCCTCTTACTACATTTCTGACAGATATTTTCATCTATGTCACATGAAACCGCTTGCATGTGCGGTGCACATTTTAGAACAGTGTGTTCCCGCTAATTGCATTTTGGAACATTTGCGCATAGCCTACTGCCGTGTGCGCATGCGCTGTGCTTCTAATGTGAACAAATAATAGTTTATTAATATTCTGAGCTAAACGTTCTGATCTGTTGCCTTAGCGTCATTGTTTTCTTTTAAAAAATGTATGTACAGTATCTGTAGGAATTTTGGATCTATCGTTCCAGAACTGTCCCAGAGTTTGTTTGAACTGCCCCAGAGTCACGGGGACAATGGGACACCCGTCATTTCGAGCCCTGACTACATACCCAGAGAGAAAGCACATTGTTGGATCCCTCTCTCTGAACCTGTTGGATGGTTATTTCTCAGTTTCTCTCCCTTGCTGCGTTGGCTCTAGTTATGATTGGTAGGACTGGGGGCAGTCAGGATACAACGAACAAGGAAAACAATAATGAGGGAGAAGTAAGTAGCTAGCTAGTTAATTAGTTTGTTGTTCTCACATCACTTGTCATGACTGCCTGCTGCAGCATTCTCTCAACACCCAATGACTGTGCTCAACACACACCCCTCCGGCCATTCCCCTCCCTCCTTCCCTCCACTCACTGACTCACTGACTGACTGACTGACTGACTCACTGACTGACTCACTGACTGACTCAGCAATAGCCTGCCTCACTGCCTGATAGTCAGCAGTAGTAGGTCACAGTGAAATTAATTCAGATATTTTTAAAGAGAAATGCCATGACGTCTGTGGTGCAATTTATAAATAGCCCAAAATCACAACCCGCAACCAATACAGTCTCACGCACGACATCGTTTTCAAAGTAGCCTAATTTGACGGGAAAACCGCGGACATGGCAACCCTGGCACGGTTTTGCTTCACGCTGTTACAGTGTGGTAGCCAGGGGTTCAAAACAGTGGAGAAGTTGAGCCTCACACTTCAACACTCTTAAGAGTCTACCTTTAACCTAATAAAAGCTGTTCTGTAGGAATGAGGTTTGTGCATCCTTTTATATTATCACAGCATATTGGCTGGCTTTGATTGGCCTGCCAATATTGTTATTCTCAGACCATGTTATATAAAAAAAACTTGAGCTTTGATTACAAAATAAATCAGTTGCTGTATGACTTGTGAGGCATAGCTGAGCATAAATTGAAATAATTTGCTTTATTATTTTACTGGACTGGTAGTAAGTCTCAGCGGAGGGAGGGAGAGAGCAGCAGTAGAGATCTGTATATAATGATGAGATGCTCAAGTCTCTGCCCTAACAACGGGAGTCGTTGTCCCAAAGGCAGGAAAGCAGGCAATAAGCTTAGGTACAAAATAAGCCCATTATTTTGGACAGATTTTGGCAAGCGTGAAACCCCTCGCTTCACCTTGTCCTCTCTGGCAGCAGTCCCTGCTCTCTCCTTTCCTCCGGTGAGACTGACCAGAGAGAGGGGACACCGTCCTCCACCTGATGGCTAAACTTGAGTCGCACCGCATCATTTCTGCCTTATGCACAAATTAGTTCCTATGATCAGAAAAAGTTCAATATTCCTCAATATTAAAATAGACATGATGAGCTGCTAATAATAAAAAATGCAGGGCTATCGATACACTTGGCTACTCATTCATTGCAGAAGCAGTGAGAGTGGAAGTAGGGAGAAGAGCGTTTTATGTATTTAAAAGTGTTGAATAAAAACATAAACATTATGTTCTTCTTCTTTGACAGTCTCTCTGTCCCTTCAGACAAATGAAATGGTTCAAAATGGGAACACTGCCTACCCAGCATGCACAGGGCTTCTGAATTGAGTGCACTTCCGACAACCGCGCAAGACAAATAAATACAAATTAATAGGAACTTTATCCTTGGCTTTTCTACAATGTTTGGTGATCAACTAGGAATGCCTTGGTGACCACTGATCTAGGGTTTGTGTTACAGCCAGCCACTATGTCTTTGTCCCAAATGGCAACCTATTCGCTACATGGTGCACTACTTTGGACCAGAGCCCTATATAGGGAAAATGGTGCCATTTGGGATGTATCCTATGACTGTTTTTTTTAACCCTTTTTCCTCCCCAATTTAATGGTATTCAATTGGTAGTTACAGTCTTGTCTCATCCCTGCAACTCCCATACGGACTTGGGAGAGGCGTGCATCCTCCGAAACACAACCCAGCCAAGCCACACTGCTTCTTGACACAATGCCTGCTTAACCTGCCAGCTTAACCTGGAAGCCAGCCACACCAGTCAGAAGAAACTCCATCCACCTGGCAACCATGTCAGCATGCATAGCGACCCAGCCTGCCACAGGAGTCACTAGAGCACGATGGGACAAGAACATCCCTCCCCACCAAACTATCCACTAACCCGGACGACGCTGGGCCAATTGTGCACCGCCCTATGGGTCTCCCGGGCGCCGCCGGCGACAGAGCCTGGACTCAAACCAGAATCTCTAGTGGCACTGCTTGCACTGTGATGCAGTGCCTTAGACCACTGCACCATTCAGGAGGCCTACATCCTATGACTGTTTATTGCCAAGTCAGTATAATAAGGTTGAAGAATTACCCCTTCAAATGAAACACATACTGTATAAAGCTACATGCTTGAGTCATTTAATAGGTTATAAACTACTATTTGAACACAATCCAATAATGATGTATTGAATTGTGAACCTGTAAAGACACATTGTGAGCGTTTACATAACAGCTCTGCTAATCTGGATCATAATACAGGAGTTTAACAGCAATGTGAACATGTCTGCCAAAAGTGGACTTATGTGGACGTTTAGCTAAACTCAAAAGCAAAAACAATATAACGTTGTTTTTTTTAACGCTAAACTATAGTGGAAAATTCTTTAAGAATGAAGACACATGAAACTGTATTTAAATAAACCTGCCATGTATTTTTCAGAGAAACAAAAGGTGGAAAAGCGACTAAATCCTCATTGGGGTCACACGGTGAAAGCATACTGTGCTAGAAAGCAGAATGATGCATCTTTGAATTCTACAAGGTTGATAGGTCATTCAAAAACAGCATTCTCTATTATTCATCCTCTACGAGCACACAGTGTTGTTTTATTGGTGCTAAGTTAATTCATGTTATCCCCGTGAGTGTTATGTTCAGACCAAAGCAACGTCTTCGAGAATGGTTGATGGGTCTTATTCTGAAGGAGACATGACAGCAGTGTCAATGACTGAGCCTACGGTGTGGACAGCTAGCTTCCCCCCTCCTCTAGGTACATTGACTTCAATACAAAACCTGTGAAGCTCATGGTTCTCACCCCTTCCATAGTCTTATACAATAATTATGACAACTTCCAGAGGACGTCCTCCAACCTATCAGAGCTCTTGCATCATGAATTGACATATGGTCCACCCAATCAAAGGATCATAAAATTAATCTAGTACTGAAAGCATAGACTGCAGCGCATAAAATGTGGTGAGTTGTTGACTCAAATTGAGAGAGAGAAAATAGTTGAACAGTTTTGAACAAATCAATTTCTTCAAAAATGAAGGAGATTCGAGAGAGAGAGAGATTTGGTCATTATTTTTCACTTTCAGTTTCACTTACTCAAACACCCAGCTCCGACAGATGGATGCTAAGTTAGCTAGATGGCTATGACTATCCAACACAACACTGGAACCCTTCCAAGTTAAGGTAAGCTTTTGGTTTTACTCATTTATTGCCACCTGGGCCAGCCGGTGTAATTGCTAAACTGCTTACTGACTGTACACTGTACTGTACTGCATGATTGTAGTGCATTTACTAACGCATTAGTTCTATTAGCTATGTTGGATATGATGTTATTTTAGCTAATATGGTGCAACAATGTAGGCAGTGTGTAGAGGTTATGATATGGTTTGGCTTTAAAGTTATTTTTGCCTGATCTTATACAGCTGATGTGTTGTGCATTGAAGTCCACAAACATAGGGAAAAGGTGAGAAGAAGGCGTATTGATGCGAGAAGGAATAGAACGTGGCTGCTATGAAAGTGAACTGTGTTTACATGTGATACGGGGTGTATTCATTCCGCCAATTCTGCTGAAAAACGTTTCTTAAACGAAAGAAAACTGAACGAAACGGGGATAAACCCAAATTTGTCCAATACAAACTCTAATTTGCAACTGTTGGACTAATGAATACACCCTAAACCTGTGTGCACCTACGTTGTAAACTTTCAATCATAGGCTAGGTTGTAGCAACCTCATGATAGGTATAGGGACAATTCTAGTTAAATGTAGTAGCCTAAACTTATCGATGTTACATTGAACTGGATGAATGGAATATGAATGACTATGAATATGCTATAATAGAAATAAGGCCATGCTCATGGGGGGGAAAATGGTCCCCCCTCATCATAAACGGCACCGACCGCCACTGGTGGATACTGGGATGGAGCTGGAGATAATGAATGAGGTTGGAAAGTAATGACATTCTCCATTGAGCTTGCTTTTTAGTCCAGGACTAGGCTTAACGTGTGTCCAGGAAACTGCCCCTTAAAGATCAACAGCAAAAAAAGATTCAAGAATGATTTTAAGAATGTGATAGCGCTATTTGTATTTTCCACTAAACAACCCCACAGACAGACAATGTTTTGCATGTCTGCAGTCCAGTTTTCAAGGTTAAGGGTTTTCAAGAAGCAAAATGTCACTTTGATATGACAAGTGACACTTTGATTCTTGAAAGTTCAATATCTTGAAAACTTAACTACTGGCATGCAAAACATTATGGGACTGTATTAACTATGGATTAATGAATCAAATACACAAATAATGTTTTGAGTGTATTATTTCAGCACAGCAGGGTCAGACAGACACATGCCCACTACAGTATATCTATTACCAGTCCTTGGTGCTCTGATAACGACACGGTTGTTTTTAATTAATTATTCAACTCATGTCTTTGACCTAGAGTAGGTCTGGATGGGATTGACACCAACAACACAGGCCTACTAGGAGGGCCTTCTCAAGTCAATCCTGCTATTTCAGTCTACTAGTTGTATGTATCTATGGTTACTTTAAATACATGGTTTATACTCTCTTTCTATGTCTAAGGTCAAATCACTGACTGATGTCCCTACAGGTAGGTTCACAGTTCAACAAATGTTTTCTTCTTCTTAAATTTATACAAATGATTCCAACTGTCTATTGATGCTGTGGAACGTTCTACTTTGCTGTATGTAGATTCAGAGATCAGATCTCTGGTAGGGACAAAGCCAATCATTGGAGTTCAGCCCTCGAGACACAGTCATCATTGGAGTTCAGATCTCTAGACATAGCCAATCATTGGAGTTCAGATCTCTAGACACAGCTAATCATTGGAGTTCAGATCTCTAGACACAGCCAATCATTGGAGTTCAGATCTCTAGACACAGCCAATCATTGGAGTTCAGATCTCTAGACACAGCCAATCATTGGAGTTCAGATCTGTAACTAGGGACACAACCTCAGCTGTAGACATAGAGCAGCAGTAGCTCCTGGCAAGGTGGTAGGACACTGTCATTGCAAGTTAGAGACATCAACTCAGTACAGGCTGACTCATTATACAAAATGATATTAAACTGACAGGGACAAATGCTCTTGGGGCCTACTTCCATCAAATTAATTGTTTGATTTGTTCCAAAAGCATGATTCAATTGGTTGGTGAAGCCATAGAAAGCAGAACTGAAGGCTCTGAGGACGTTTCATTTTGGTTAAGTGCTGCGCGATTCATGACAACACGGTTGACGGCCAGCATTACAACATCAACCCATCATGTTACTGTACGTAACACCAGCCTGTGATTTATCATGGCAGCTATCTGTCATATTAATCATCAGGTTCACCAAGAGTCTACACAATTTAGTTAATTATATGCGCCCTTACAGGTGGACTCAGCTAGATGACTTTGCATACACCAAGTAAAGACATAGCGGGTCAATTTCCGCAACAACTAAGAGCGTTGAAGTGTGAGGCTAAACTTCTTCGCTGTTTTGGTCCCATAGGGTACCATTATAGCCTAGATAGTCTGTCTATAGGCTGAGGCCTGGCAGAGGGTGAGTGACCGGTACAGGCCGGTCTGGGAGTGGCTGTGGGGTCAATGGGCTGGGTTTACATAAGCTTGGCTGTGCTTAATCCTCTGTAAGCCACAACTATTCCCATGATGCGGTTTACTGTGGGCTGTACGTAGTATGTATGTAAAGCTGTTATAAACCCTGCCTGTCTGTCATAACTCAAGTAACACAAAGCTGGTTATTTCTGTATAGAGCTATTGTCTATAGAGCTTGTGGTCATTAATGCATGGTCTGTTGAGATGAGAGATTCAGATGAGTTGAGGGTCAGATGAGTTGAGGGATTCAGATGAGTTAAGGGATTGAGTTGAGGGATTCAATTGTTATTTTTGTCGAGCAATTGGTTCGCAGTGGATGGCATCTACTGTATCCCTTTTTGATATTTGTGTCAACCTGACGGTTGTCTGGGTCGGCAGGTAGCCGAGTGGTTAGAGCATTGGGGAAATAACCAAAAAGTTGCTTGATCGAATCCCCGAGCTTACAATGTAAAAATATTTTGTTCTGCCTCTGAGCAAGGCAGTTAACCCACTGTTAACCCCAAGACATGGATGTTGATTAAGGCAGCCCCCTACACCTCTCTGATTCAGATTAAATTTGGAAGAAAAATTTCAGTTGAATACATTCAGTTGGACAACTGACTAGGTATCCCCTTTCCCTTAAATGTGGTTTCTTCTCTATCCCCAAGGTTTTCAAAAACTGAGACGTGTTAGGGGGTTTAAAGCCAGAAGGCTCATGAAGCAATAATGCGAGAATGCCTTTCTTGTAAATGCTTTTGTCACAGAGAAAAAATTAAATGTGCATTTCCTGTAATCGAAACAGAAAGCAGTTGCTTTCTTTCATTCAGTCACTTCTCTTGTCATTATTTGAGTGCTTTTCTTGCTGTTTTAATGTCTCGCTCCCCATCCCTCTAAGTAAAATTGAACTGCTCTTTTCATTAGGATAAAACACAGCAGCAAGCATCATGACTCAACACGGAAAAAGCAGTCGAAAGTAAATCCTTTAATCTAGCACTTTCAGTGTTGGCAAAAGAGCAGAATCCTAACGCACAGTCAGACAGTGACCAACATTGGCACAGGGTTGCTGTCTTACCAAATAACATCATATGGAATTCTGCAGAACATTTTAGGTCAAGCACAGGTGCACTGGTAATAAAAACGTTGATTGATTGGTTGACTGACTGATTGATTGAAATGTATTGAACAGCAGCATACCACCCTGCATACCACTGCTGGCTTGCTTCTGAGGCTAAGCAGGGTTGGTCCTGGTCAGTCCTTGGATGGGAGACCAGGTGCTGCTGGAAGTGGTGTTGGAGGGCCAGTAGGAGGCACTCTTTCCTCTGGTCTAAAAAATATCCCAAGTGACCCTGTGTAGGGTGCCGTCTTTTGGATGGGATGTTAAACGGGTGTCCTGACTCTGAGGTCATTAAAGATCCCGTGGCACTTGTCGTAAGAGTAGGGGTGTTAACCCCGGTGTCCTGGCTAAATTCTCAATCTGTCTGGCCCTCAAACCATCACGGTCACCTAATAATCTCCCGTTTACAATTGGCTCATTCACCCCCCCTCTCCCCTGTAACTATTCCCCAGGTCGTTGCTGTAAATGAGAACGTGTTCTCAGTCAACTTACCTGGTAAAATAACAGATTTTTAAAAATGGCGTAGCCCACAGGATTTTACAGTCCAGTGGTTCTCACTCGTACACTCAGAGGATTAAAAACCCAGCAGGACAATCCTAATGCATCTATGTTTAATCATCGTCTAAGAGTGGAAGCTGGAGCTGATGATCATTGAATAGTATTGCCTGACGTGGTGTCTATAAATCCCTGTCTGCAAGGGAGTAGGAGCTGGGGGGGGAGGACATGTCCCCTTCAAGTGTTAGAAGCAGGAGTGAAAAACAGTAAATGTTTTGAAGCCAAGAACACTTGCTAGCTACAGAATTACTTGCACAATCACTGTCTTAGTCTTCATCATAGGGTATCAAGTTCACAATGCCACCAGTCAAGAAGAGAGAAAAGATAGGACATAAGAGTTTTTTTTTTCAAAGATGTGCAAAGGACTGTAAGGTTCTTGGCAACAGCACACACCACCCCTGGCAAACTAGTTGGTCAATTTGAGTGCTTTCAACTTAGATGTCTTTCATTTCATCAGAGATTATGGGTCATGAAGGTGTGTTCCATGTGTTAAGACTTTGTTTGGTGTTATCAGTGACAACCATGAACAGACAGACAGTCTGAGAGGAAGGGAGAGAGAGGCCACAAACCAACAGGTACGATACTGAGAAGTGACTCTCCATGCTCATAAAGTTAATAGGCTGATGATCTGTGTGAATCAGCCTGAATGATCTTATATGATCTCTGATGAAATGATAGCAGCTTAAGTCTAGAGGGTGTATTGGATGTGTTAACTTCTTCCAGGAGCGAGGCAGCCATGATGATATTATATTTTTGATAATTGTGTAGAGTGGCGATTGATTAATTTCAGTATGACCATTCATGCCTACTTTCTTTTATTAAAACAGTTTTTAACTGTGTATGTTGCTGGTTATTATTACAGTATAATAACTGAAGTTTCAAACCATACAGAATATAGAGTAGCAGTAGTAACAACCTAACAGTTAGAAAATAGAAAATGAATCAAATAGTAGCAGAGAGTACAACATGGTAGTTTAATTACATATATGCATATTAACAGTAACACTGGTATTCAGTATAGTATGAATGGCCCTGGTCTTTAGACTGATTGGACTGTACCAGTGTAAGTGCCCCTCTGCAAGGCCCCTCTTAGCCCTGTACATTTTCCCATCTGTAAATTAAGATTTGTCTGTATCCTTTTCTCAAAAGTCACTAGAAATGAGCATTTAATACCTGTTTCCCCCCCCCAAAAAATCCCTGTAGAAAAATACCTATGCCCCTGCCTGTTTGTCACATTATCTGAATGAGGTGATGGTTACCTGTGAGCCTAAAGTCATGCTTTTGTAGCTCCTATGCTTTCTCTACATGCTTTCAGTTGTTTTTTGACTTGCATTCCTGATTCAATTGTCAACTGCTCAAGGTAGTTTTCACGGCTATAGTGCCTTTAGTGATGATTTAGGCCTACTGTTGTCATTTCAGCTCTGAGAAATGAGAATGCTTCCAATTTCATAGACAGGGAGTCGGATAATAATAACCCATTTTGTACCAGGCAGCGTTCAGTGGTCTGCATTCCAAATGTCACCCTATTCCATAAATATAGCACTACTTTTGGGTAAAAAGGAGTACACTGCATAGGGAATATGATGCCATTTGGGATGCACCCCACTGAGAGTAGGTGTTTTAATCAAGTCTAGCAAGAGCATGCATAATCACAGCACATTGACTCGCGACTCAGGATGGAAGGTGCGTTAGCCCCATACAATTACTTACTCTTATATTATACCAATGTCTGAAATGACTTATCTTGTTAACTAAAGCATGATTGGATCTAAACATCTTCCAATTGGAATTGCATGAGCTGAAGTCAATTATCCATTTGAGGTCAAGAGGAATTGGTTTTAGAGTTGAAGATGCACGATGCAGAAATAGCTCCCCCATTTACTGGTTGCAGAAATTCTAATGGTTCGCCTAATTTCAGTTTGTGACAAAACATGCAAGTATAGTGTAGAGAATCATTGTATTTTCAGCTGGTGTACAAAACAGAAAGTAAAAGACACAAAAACAAAACTTAAGAAGAGGAAGCATAGAAATAGGGCATATAGAATATATCTACTCTATCCCTCATCCTCCCTCCCTCAGGACCCGAACCCTAGTACCATGCCTCAGGACTACCTGGCCTGATGACTCCTGGCTGTCCCCAGTCCACCTTGTTGTGCTGCTGCTCCAGTTTCAACTGTTCTGCCTGGGGCTATGGAACCCTGACCTGTTCACCGGACGTGCTACCTTGTCCAGGACCTGCTGTTGTCCACCCTCTCTCTCCCCCTTCACTCTCTCTACCACACCTGCTGTCTCGACCTCTGAATGCTCAACTATGAAAAGCCAACTGACATTTACTCCTGAGGTGCTGACCTGTTGCACCCACTACAACCACTGTGATTATTATTAGACCCTGCTGGTCATCTATGAATGTTTGAACATCTTGAAGAACGATCTGGCCTTAATGGCCATGTACTCCTAAAACCTCACCCGGCACAGCCAGAAGAGGACTGGCCACCCCTCAGAGCCTGGTTCCTCTAGGTTTCTTCCTAGGTTCTTGCCTTTCTTGGGAGTTTTTCCTAGCCACTGTGCTTCTACATCTGCATTGCTTGTTGTTTGGGGTATTAGGCTGGGTTTCTGTATAAGCACTTTGTGACATCTGCTGATTTAAAAACGGCTTTATAAATAAAATGTGATTAATTGAATGACTTGCTTTCAATGACAATGATAGATTGATAAAACACATTTCCAAAAGTTACATATTGCAGCTTTAGGCTGATAGATGGTATAACATTTGAATTAGTGTTATTTAAATGACTAAAATATGTATTTTTTTTAGTTGTAAAGATTACATTATGTATCTTATACTTGAATGGTAGCGATGCTTGCAATGTTGACTCATGTTAACAGACCCCTATCTGAACTATCCACTAACCGTAACTCTACAGTGGCAAATTGTTGCGGATCAAGAGTTGCAGTAGTTTGTTGACAGTTTGAGTAGCCCAGCTAAAGATCATCTATAGCACGTGTCAAACTCATCCCACTGAGGGCCTAGTGTCTGAGGGTTTCCGCTCCACTCTTGTCATTGATTGATGAATTAAGGTCACTGATTAGTAATGAACTCCCCTCACCTGGTTGTCTAAGTCTTAATTGAAAGGAATAACCAAAAAACCAGCAGACACTATGCCCTCCATGGAATGAGTTTGACACCCCTGATCTATAGGGACTATCCAAATGAAGTGTTACTGTGACCAAGGTCTGTCTGCCCTTGTGGTGCTTGTCTTGACCTTGAGTCTTGAGTTCCTTAGTGGAACCGGGGCAATGCCATGGCATGGGGTGCATGTAGAAAAGAAATAACCAATGACTGAAACAAACACATACTGTACAAGTTCCATGCATGTCACATGTTCAGCTGCTGGCTACCTTGATGCATTATGCAGCCCGATTGCTGTGGATGGATATTATCTCTATAAAGAGTGGCAGGCAGATGGCTATAATTAGGGCGAATTAGTGTTTAAGACAGACGGACAGACAGCCAGGCAAACAGACAGACAGTGATGAGTAATGTGTATGGAGGCAGGCATCATTCATCACATTCCTCACCGAATGCTTTCCATAGATAACTTTCTATCCAGTCTCCCACCGTGAATTATTGAACTGACATTAAAACTTGTGTCTATAGGACTAGGAATAATAGGGGATTGCATAATTGCACATAACGTTACAATTGTAATACAATCACATGTTCACGTGTCACATGTAGGTATGTAGTAACATGTATCGTGTTATTATTATGTCCCGGTTCCCGTGTCATCCTTTTTACAGCTTATACTTCACATACCAGCCTGCTTCGAGGCTGCTGGACAATTATATACAGTACTAGTATGGCTACTGTACAGGCTATAGCATAAACTATCATCTCTTCAGAAACAATGACAGTCTCTCTCATCAAACAAGTTGATACCGCGCGCGGCATTCTGAAGAATATACGTACTGAACAGACATTTTTTGTGTACCAAATGTGGTGGTTCAATGTCAAGACTGTTACCTGTCTTTTAACTGGTAATGCAGATATGTGCGTGCGTGCACTGTTCAGCTGTTTTCTCAAAGCTCTGTGAGGGGTTGTATATAACATGTTTATTAGTGAACAACATGTCAATGCATGAATATACATAAATTGCGGGAATAAATATATTTCCATGTATAAAAGATAACTCTCCAAAATATAAATCGGTGTGTGCATCGTTTCAAAAACATCACACGCGATTGCCTACGCGTCAGTCCCACAATAAAACAACAAACTCTCGTCGTTACTTACTTTCAGAAGGGAGCTCGTGCAATGACCCGGGTTCAGTTGTTTACAAACATTCTCAGTGATGTGAAACAGAATTCAATCTTCTTAATTATTCTTCAAGCGTGCAGCATCATAGCAGAAAGTAGGTATAGTTGCAGACATGCGGAGTAATTTGACCCCCTCATAATAGAAACTACCATCACGAAGAGGAGGAGCAGGGGAGGATAGGATCAAACCAACACCGATACAACTCTGCCCTATAGCAACAGGAGGGAGGCGTTGGAGGAGAGAGATATTGCAAACTGGTTGTGACGAAGCTGATTGGATAGGAGGGGAAATTACAACACGTCAATTGTTCATCATACCAAAACAGTAGCGACCTATTAATTTATCAGACTATGAGACAAGAGAGCTGATGTCTGTGTGAAGGAATTTAGAGCAGATAGACAGTGGTGGTCAATTCAGAGAAGAAAGCAGGGGTTCTAGTGATGGATGGGGGGAGAGATGGAGGCATGGGGGAAGGGGGAAGGATGATGCATGCCATGGACAGCCAGGCTCCAGTGTGTTGGCAGCTTTCCTTCTGGGACACAGCAGGGGACTGCTCTGTCACTGTCACTGCCGCAAAGCTGTCTCAAAGACTTCAGTGAGTTAGTTACTCAGAGCAGCAGCACCAAAACATTGCTGTGTCACTAGGCTGCCGGCTGTCTGTCTGTTGCTGTTATTAATGCTGTAGACAAGCAGAAGTGTATACCATATCATTGAACATAAGAGTATAGGAATATCCACCCAGGACCTCTATACCAGGTGGTGTCAGAGGAAGGCCCTCCAGAGACTCCACCTAGGTCATAGACTCTTCTCTCTGCTACTGCACGGCAAGGGGTACCAATGGACCAAGTCTGGAACCAACAGGACCATGAAAAGCTTCTACCCCCAAGCCATAGACTGCTAAATAGTTAACAAATAGCTACCCAGACTATCTGCATTGACTCCATTTGCACTAACTCTTTTGACTCATCACACACACTGCTGCTACTGCTTATTATCTATCCTGTTGCCTAGTGACTTAACCCCTACCTACACATATCTACAGTACCCCGTACCCCTGCACATGGACTCAGTACTGGTACCCTGTGTATATAACCAAGTTATCGTTACTCATTGTGATTCATTCCTCGTGTTATAATCGTTCTATTATTTCTTTCTGTTTGTCTCTCTGCATTGTTGGGAAGGGCCAGTAACTAAGCATTTCACTGTTAGTCTACACCTGTTGGTTACGAAGCATGTGACAAATACATTTTGGTTTTGATATCATATGACACAGTCCAAGAGACTATGAATATTATCAGCAGGGCTATTCATATTTATCTGAGCTGAATAACCCATTCTCTTACAAGCATTTCGCTACACTCGCATTAACATCTGCTAACCATGTGTATGTGACAAATAAAACTTGTCTTGATTTGATTTGATTTGATACTTGACAGACATGTAGGCCGATTGTAGTATGTGTTGTCCATTACATGAAGGGGACATGTTTATTGCCTTGGGGCTACTGCTTGTCATCAATAGTTAGGCACGCAATTAATACCCACTACACTTTGAAAAACATACACAACACATATGCATACATTACACATGCAGACAGACACTTTTTTATTTTACCTTTATTTAACTAGGCAAGTCAGTTAAAAACACATTCTTATTTTCAATGACAGCCTAGGAACAGTGGGTTAACTGCCTGTTCAGGGGCAGAACAACAGATTTGTACCTTGTCAGCTCGGAGGTTTGAACTTGCAACCTTCCGGTTACTATTCCCTGATCCACCTCTACGCAGACGACACCATTCTGTATACTTCTGGCCCGTCCTTGGACACTGTGCTATCTAACCTACAAACGAGCTTCAATGCCATACAACACTCCTTCCGTGGCCTCCAACTGCTCTTAAACGCTAGTAAAACCAAATGCATGCTTTTCAACCGTTCGCTGCCTGCACCCGCACGCCCGACTAGCATCACCACCCTGGATGGTTCCGACCTAGAATATGTGGACATCTGTAAGTACCTAGGTGTCTGGCTAGACTGTAAACTCTCATTACAGACTCATATCAAACATCTCCAATCTAAAATAAAATCTAGAGTTGGCTTTCTATTCTGCAACAAAGCCTCCTTCACTCACGCCGCCAAACTTACCCTAGTAAAACTGACTCCTACCGATCCTCGACTTCGGCGATGTCATCTACAAAATAGCTTCCAATACTCTACTCAGCAAACTGGATGCAGTTTATCACAGTGCCATCCGTTTTGTTACTAAAGCACCTTATACCACCCACCACTGCGACCTGTATGCTCTAGTTGGCTGGCCCTCGCTACATATTTGTCGCCAGACCCACTGGCTCCAGGTCATCTACAAGTACATGCTAGGTAAAGCTCCGCCTTATCTCAGTTCACTGGTCACGATGGCAACACCCACCCATAGCACGTGCTCCAGCAGGTGTATCTCACTGATCATCCCTAAAGCCAACACCTCATTTGGCCGCCTTTCCTTCCAGTTCTCTGCTGCCTGTGACTGGAACGAATTGCAAAAATCGCTGAAGTTGGAGACTTTTATCTCCCTCACCAACTCACCCAGCTATCTGGGCAGCTAACCGATCGCTGCAGCTGTACATAGTCCATCGGAAAATAGCCCACCCAATTTACCTACCTCATCCCCATACTGTTTATATTTATTTACTTTTCTGCTCTTTTGCACACCAGTATCTCTACCTGCACATGACCATCTGATCATTTATCACTCCAGTGTTAATCTGCAAAATTGCAATTATCCGCATGCCTTTTGCACACAATGTATATAGACCATTGTTTTTCTTTCTACTGTGTTATTGACTTGCTTATTGTTTACTCCATGTGTAACTCTGTGTTGTTGTCTGTTCACACGGCTATGCTTTATCTTGGCCAGGTCGCAGTTGTAAATGAGAACTTGTTCTCAACTAGCCTACCTGGTGAAATAAAGTTGAAAATAAAAATAAACTAATCCAACACTCTACCCACTAGGCTACCCTGCCACCCCACTAATCCACATCACAATCAATGATTAAATTAATCTCATCGAAAAACAATTGACATTTCTGTTATACAATCTACTACTAATTTACTTAAACAAGGTTGATTGTTAGAAGTCAATGTGGGGCCTTTCTTCATTAGCTCGCTACTGTCTAGTCTACCTGGTTGCCATGGTAATCCCTCCGGCTCTGGTGGGGTCAGCTCTTAGCTGTACTAACACCCTGTAATTGACTGTGCTGGATCTAATGAGAATGGCAGCCAGGCAGTCTGCTAGCATGCAGTGTTCACAGAGAGCCAGGACCAAGGGAATGATAAGGGTTTAATTAATACAAATTGCACTGAGATGTTCTTGAATAAACCATATTAATCAACTGGCCTTGGCTGGATGGAAATGAAATAATATAGAATAGAAAATAATACAATAGTTTATTGTCCTCTGAGGAGGAAATTATTTTCTACAACCTTATACATAACACACAAACAAATCAACATTACCATCACTCAGACATTTTCAGTTTAATGTAAAGCTCATTGTTGTGAGATAAGGGAAAAGAGGTTGCACTGCACATTGAATAGCCTGGATGACAACACATTTTACAACATACTTTCCATGTTGTGTGTGGTCCTTCTGTAGCACAGTTGGTAGAGCATGGCGCTTGTAACGCCAGGGTAGTGGGTTCGATTCCCGGGACCACCCATACGTAGAATGTATGCACACATGACTGTAAGTCGCTTTGGATAAAAGCGTCTGCTAAATGGCATATATATTATTGTGTAGTGCTAGGTCAAAATGTATTAGAATATTATGACTTACCTGGAAAACATTCAAAAACATTCAAGTACATGTCAGAGAGAGAGCGTGCACTATTGACAGGAGTACTCAACACATGGAAGGTATGGAAATAATGGCACATTTGACTTAATTCTTTAAAAAAGATATTCATGTTTATTGAGCAGTGTTCATTTAATTTTAACTAGTCAGATTGACTTGAAATAGGATGTATAGCATACTGTATCATGTCTGTCAAGTCTGCTATTTGTGGTGTGACTCTGAGGGCCCATATCTTCTGACAGCATCAGAAGTTTTGGGCCCAGTGAGCTGGAAACAGTGCATTTCTCAAGTATAAATGAAGACTTGTTACCATATTGATTGATGGAGTGTGTCGATGGCGAGGGGCAAAAATCGATGAGCGAGGTGTGGAGGCTGAGGGAGGGCTGAAGACTGATGCCCAGTCATGAACACCCCAGTCCAGACCCTGTCACTATGCTCTCATAAATAAGCAAAGAAGACTGCAGGTTTCTTAAGAGAGGGAGAGAGAGGTGGTGGTGGTGTTGTCAGGGGACAGATTGTGTGAGGGACAGACGCACACACACGCACACACTATCGCACCACTGTCAGCGTTAATTCTGTCACAGCTCCCACCCAGATGGCATTTGCACATAAAGCCACAGGAACAACTGTGCTGCCCTTATCCTTCCATCTTATCTCACACTGGTTCCTTCTACCTTATTACCTGAGAGATCCTCGTTATCCGCTGTGTAACTGACAGCGACAGAGAACATTCAAAGCAACGGGTCAGAGATGATAGAGAGAGAGAGAGAGAGAGAGAGAGAGGGGTGTTAGGAGTTTAGAAACTACCTTCAAGAAGAAGGAACAGCCTTGCTGCTGTTGTGGAAGCATCTGCTTGAAATGACTGTCTGTCTGGCAGTTGGTTCCCTCATTGTACATTCCCCTCACACCTCCCTTTCAGATACAACATCATATTTGATAGCAACAGAAACCATCACCAGCTCTAGCAAATGAAAATGTCATAGATGATTAGGAAAATGTATTGCTTTGAAAAGTGACCCCTGACCTCTGCCCCTTAACCCTCTGAAGATGATTCAGTCTCCAGGTACAACACAGGCACTAAATAACAGCCAATCCTCTTTGGCCTTGACTCCCTCATATCAGTGTGACCAAAATAAGACAAATCACAAAAGATCTACTAGCTTCATAACATATGTGAAAAGAAATCAATGTGTTGTGGATGCAAACACTGAAGCATTGGGACATTTAATTCACATTTCATCCTAGGAGAAGTGCGATATCGACTCCCTTCTGCCTATTTTCAATCTCCAGTATGACACTGTGAGCCAATGTATCAGACTGAGGTGAATACAGGATCAAATGAATGAAGTCAAGCAAGTGGGGTGGGAGATAAGAACACCTGCCCATCCATCCCTGGGAATGCCGTGTAGACAGACAGATGTTGGTGCCCTGCGATGGCCTCTGTGATATAAACATGCTGCTGGCAGCGGATATGTTTCCCTGTTAACCTGCTTCATCTACCCAATACAGAACAGATAAGGACAACAGGAAATGGGTTTTCATGGTTTCTCCCATGCTATCTCAATTACTGCCTGATTTCATGGAGCTGCCCTGTGGATGTGTAGAAATGTAATGTAATGTTAGGGCTTCATTTGCCCATTCACCTCACATTTTAATTAGAAATCCCTTATCAATGTTCAAGATTGAGTTTAATCAAATATTTTGACTACAGAATGTGTATCCCAGCTAGCCCATTTGGTTCCTTGGAAGTTGTGGGAACATACGTTTTTGGTTTCCCATTGTTTTTTTCCTGATCAGTAAAAGTTTTTTTGAATGGTTCTTAGAACGGAAGTGAACATTTCACGTGTTCTGGGAACACTCGTTTTTTTAAGGTTGCAGGGAGGTTCTGAGAATGTTTTATTATGGTTCCCTGAAAGTTTTCCGGTGAGGTTTTATTCTGAGAATGAAAATTACACGTTATTTAGAGGTTTTTGAATAACATCCTTAAATCCTTTACTAAATGTTTCAATAAGACTGATAGCTTAGGTGAACTGTTTTGAACTCCAAGCACAGATAGGACACAGAAATTAATTTGCTTAGGCATTAATCATGCAAACACATTTGTTTTTTTATTGTGGCATGGCGTCAGTGAGATTTTAACCTTTGATCATTTGTTCTCTATCCATGGAATGAATCCACTGCACCACCAGGATGGAGTTAGCATGCAAAGTTTTTTAACTCATACAAAGCTGTTACTTTTAGTCTATTTCAAAAGACCCAATTTCAAAGGAAACAAGCACTCATTAAGATCAGGTGTGGCCAGTTAGTGGGCATAGCCAACACACCTGAACACACTTAACAAGATAGAGGATAGAGAGAGTTTTGTTGCTGCTGAGAACGGAATGTATGTTTTAAATAATCCTTGAACATTACTAATGTTTTCTTGTGGTTTCTATGGAAAGTTTTGACTTTAAATATAATCTTGAGGAAACTTGGAGAAATCGTTATGCTGAAGTAATGCCATTTCCACAGAAGAATGTTATTTCTTAACGTTCTCTGAACTATTTAAGAACATTCCCAATGTCAAACCAGTTGGAGGACGTTCCTAGAACATTACCAAAAATGACATGAAATGTAACCATGTTTGAACTAAAGTAATGAAATACCAAGAAAATAACTTAAATCTACTGACAATGTTCCAAAGCCAAGCAACTATCCTGCACCATTCCCAGAACATTGTGGAAGGTTGTATGCAAAATAACCATAGGACAACAGCGCTGTCACCAAGCTCAAGAAACATATGGTTCTCAGAATGTTATGTGCTGTCTGGGATTGTCACGCCCTGACCATTGAGAGCTTTAATTCTCTATGTTGGTTAGGTCGGGGTGTGATTTAAGGGTGGGTTATCTAGGTGATTTATATTTCTATGTTGGCCTAGTATGGTTCCCAATCAGAGGCAGCTGTTTATCGTTGTCTCTGATTGGGGAACATATTTAGGTAGCCATTTTCCCATTGTGCTTTGTGGGATCTTGTCTATCTATAGTTGCCTGTGAGCATTATAGTAGCGTCACGTTTCGTTTGTTCTATTTGTTGTTTTGTTGTTTAGTTTTCTAATCCAAAATAAAGGATGGAAAAATACCACGCTGCATCTTGGTCCACTCCTTATGACGAACCTGACAGAAGATCCCACCACAAACGGATCAAGCAGCGTGGCCAGGAGGAGAAGACATCCTGGACTTGGGAGGAGATAATGGCAGGAGACGAAAGCCTTCCATGGAAGTAGACGCAGGAGGAGCAACGGCGACTCCGAAGTCCATGACCATGACGGAAGCCCGAGAGGCAGCCCCCCAATTTTTGGGGGGGGAGGCACACTGGTTGGTCGGCGAAGCCAAGGGGCGAATCTGAGAGCGAAGAGGAATATTGGGATAGACTGAGCGAGGAGTATTGTGCCGCCCCCGACGGTAGATGCCCACCCGGACCCTCCCCTATTGAGTCAGGTTTTGCAGCCGGAGTCCGCACCTTCGGGGGGGGGGGTGTACTGTCACGCCATGACCATAGAGAGCTTTTATTCGTTATGTTGGTAAGGTCGGGGTGTGATTTAAGGGTGGGTTATCTAGGTGATTTCTATTTCTATGTTGGCCGAGTATGGTTACCAATCAAAGGGAGCTGTCTCTGATTGGGGATCATATTTAGGTAGCCATTTTCCCATTGTGCTTTGTGGGATCTTGCCTGTGAGCATTATAGTAGCTTCACATTTCATTTGTTCGTTTTGTTCTTTAAAGTTTTCTATTCCAAAATAAGGGATGGAAACATACCACGCTGCATCTTGGTCCACTCCTTATAAAGATCGTGACAGGGGTATGTGTGTGCAATATGCTATAACTTTGTTTGTACTTGTATTATAAAGCTGTAGGTCAACTGTTCTCTGCTGGAAGTGGCTTTGAGCAATGCCCTGTAGGAGAGGCTGAACTACACTCTTAGAAAAAAGGTCCTATCTAGAACATAAAAAGGTTCCCCGTCTGTCCCCAAAGGAGAACCCTTTAAAGAACCATTTTTGGTTCCATGTAGAACCTTTTACACAGAGGGTTCTAAATGGAACCCAAAAGAGTTCTACCTGGAACCAAAAATGGGGACAGAACGCTTTTGGAAACCTTTTTTCTAAAAGTGTATAGAACCACTTGTACCACACTTTATGAGAGGATATTATTTATGAGAAGCGATCAACCCAGTAAAAATGGATGCTTCCTGAAGACAGAACAGAAATGTCAAGGATGGTGTCAAGGAGAGCTGGCACAGCAGAAAGAGCTCATCAACATACCACTGAATGACTCTGCTGAAGCATTCTGCCAGGTATGTGTCGGAAATACTGGTTATGTTCGAAAACAAGTGCAAAACGTGTTTCTCATGAGCAGAAATCTCATATCTAATCTCTTATGTGAGCACTAAATTGCAGGGAGATTGTATTTCATTAAAAAAATACATTAAAACCCAGGCTTTCAGGGATCAAGAGCGTATAGTATTTCAAGACATCAAAGGAAAGCAATCATATCACCGTGATGCTACAATGTATGACAGTCGTCTCAGCTCTATCCAATCAGCAGTGGAACACATTATTTAAATTCAGAGCCTTATTCACAATCAATGGCATGTAAAGCTCTAAATGCAGCACAGGCAATCCTTATCACAAGCATCAACTACAGTAGCCTACCATACGCTACACTCTTAGAGAAAAAAAAGGTGCTATCTAAAACCTAAAAGGGTTTTTCGGCTGTCCCCATAGTATAACCCTTTGAAGAACCCTTTTTGGTTCCAGGTAGGACCCCTTTCGGTTCCTTGTAGAAGCTTCTACATGGAGGATTCTACATGGAACTACATTGAATTCATATTGAACTGTAGCTTTGAAAATGAAAGGATAAATGTAGACTATCTCTTATTGAATGTCTCCTGACAATGTCGAGGTTGCAAGTTGTTGTTTAGGTGTTTGTGTAAAATGTAGGAGCATGTGAGAAATATGATCTTTTATTCCCATGGAGTAAGCTTATTAGCAAGATTTTAAACATAGAATCTTTACAAATATATAACCACTCTTCAGTGCCCAGTATGAGGTTAAGGGATAAAGTTCATGTTGATTTGGTGGATAAAACTAAAGACCAGTAAAGATTGCTGTCATATAATATCAATGTTAACATAGCTTTTAAATCAAATATGATGTGTCTATTGAGCCTCTCCTTTCGAGTTTAGGCCCCTTTAAAAGATTCATCAAATATTTATCCAACCTCTTAGAGTGCTGTGCACTGCAGTTTTATGTGTCGATGGAGTTAAAATTATAAGAAAGATGGGAGGGTGAGTGACAGGCAGAGTCATTTGGTTCTGTATGTGATGTCTATTACCTGCTAATGGGACAAACAGCTCATTTGACCTTCTGTTGACACCCAAACACACGCCATGTTTGGGTGTCCAATGAGACCAGGGGCTCATTTTTGAAGGTGCCCCGAGGACAACAAATTCAATAATTAATGTGGAAGGACCACCAGAGGGCAGGCTGGGCTCATGGATAGTAGCCCAACAAGGAATGGGAGACAAGGTAACCAGAGGCAATTAAGCACAGCTGACGGTACTAATGACATACTCTCCTTCCCCAATAAGAGAGAGAATGGAACCAGCAGTAAGAGGGGGAAAACTATCTCTGGAAGATGGCCACTGAGAGAGAGGAGCTATCCAGGAAGAACCACTAAGACGGTGACAATCCCGTGACTTTTTGTTGTAGTTTAAAGAAAATCCTATTGTGTTCCTGTTTCATCTGGAGAAGAAGATGTATGTTTTTTCTTTGGAAGATTTTCATTGATTATGTTGGAGTGTTTGTGTTGACCAAATGCCCTCAATAGAGAACCGTGTTCAATCAAGAAAACCTACTCCTGACTCGTTTATTCCACCTTCCCGCTTTAGAGTGACACCCAATTACTTGGTCCGCTCACATTGGTGGAGGATGCGGGCATTAGGTGGACGAGTGACACAAGGATAAGTGAGTAAATCAAGATTCTTCCAGTAGACCCGGAGGAACCATTCAAGAACGATGGATAACGCCCTACTACAACAATTGATCACGGCACAGCAGACGACCATAGAACTCCTGCAACAACAGCTGAGCCGACGAGAAGAACCTAGAGTTAAGCCAAGAGCGGCTGCTCACGCCATCTTACCTCGTCTCTCCAAGGAGGATGATATTGAGGCCTTCCTCATGACCTTCGAAAGGACGGCCACCTTGGAAGAGTGGGCCCACAGAATGGGCGAGCGCATTAGCCCCTCTTTTGACCGGGGTGGCTCAGGAAGCCTATTTTGACCTGGATTCCCGTGAAGATGCGGACTATGGGCGACTAAAAACCGAGATCCTGTCCCGGTACCAGCTGACTGCCAGAGATAGGGCTGTAAAGTTCCATCAATGGACCTATACAGCTGATCAACCCGTCCGTGCCCAGATCTTCGCATTAATACGACTGACGAAACAGTGGCTAGAACCTGGAAAGGGAGTAGGACATGTGATAGAGACTCTCGTAGTGGACAAGATATTGAGAGAATTACCCAGTGACTTTAAAAAGATTGTGGGGCAAGCCAACCCGTTGTCAGCCGACGACATAGCCCAGGCGGTTGAAACATATTGGTCTACAGGGGAGTTGTTAAAAAGTGACAAGGAGGAACGGAAGGAGTCTTCCAATCCCGTACCACGACTCACCCCGGCGCGCCCGCCACCCAAACGTCCAAGCTCCCCCCGGAGGTGGGAGAAGTCAGCCACCACACAGCAGGGTCGGTGTTATAAATGTCAGTCTCCCAACCATTATGCCCCACAATGTCCTAACAAGGATGAGCCCATGGTCACGGAGTCATCACTGCCTACCCCCACAGATCCCGTTTTGAGGGGGCAGGATCAACACTGTTGGTTAGCAGAGATAGCCCCAGCCTCAGAGATTCCGGTGCGAGTCGAAGGACAAGATGTGGTAGCTATTCTCGACTCGGGAAGTATGGTTACGTTAGTAGAGGAGCGGATGGTGACCTCCGCGACACTGCTACCAGACAAAGTAGCCGTATCCTGTATCCATGTACAGTCAGGGCAGGGAAAGTGCTCCAGCTGAAGGTGCCATTATTGATCGGGAGAGACTGTCTCTCATAAAAGGAGCTTCGGCAGATGACGTTATGCACGGGAAGAAGGGGGACAGGAAAGAAGAGAAAATCCAAGCCCGAGGTAGTAGTCCTACAAGGAGACGTAGCCGCGTCCTCTTCCTCTGCAGCAGAGGAAGAAATAGCGACCCAACATTTACGACAGATATTCCAGGAAACCACCGATGAAGACACATGTGAAGGGTTATACACAACGCAGGAAGGAAGGAGCAACCAGGCGCTAAGGGATATATTTGAAGCTCCATCCGAGGAGGGAACCTGGAAGGGATTCTCCTCGGTCACCCCTGATGGGGATGTGGAACAACCTCCACATCCCTCTACCGAGGTCGACCTGCCCCAGGAATTAAAGGGACAGTTCGGCACCTCGCAGCATAGAGACCCAGACCTAAGGGAGGCCATGAGGAAGGTGAAGGTGATCGACGGGAGGAACGTCGACGGATCAGGCGAGCCCCCTCTTCCTTACTATGCAATCAGGCGGGGTCTCTTATACTGGGTCGTACGACGAAGGGGGGAAAACCAGGAATTACTAATGGTGCCTAGGCCATACAGGGATACAGTTCTACAGTTAGCCCATTCCCACGTCCTAGGAGGACACCTGGCACGAGACAAGACTGTTGACAGAATCATGCAGAGATTCTATTGGCCCCGAGTCACCCGGGATGTGGCCAGGTATTGTAGGACGTGTGATCAATGTCAACGTACAGCCCCACGGCCAAAACCTACGTAACCCTTTGATTCCTCTCCCCATCATAGAGACTCCCCTTGAACGCATAGCTATGGACCTCGTAGGACCCCTCCCAAAATCCGCCAGAGGACACGAGTACATCCTAGTGGTTATAGATTACGCTACCAAGTTCCTGGAGGCCATACCCCTGCGTAACATGTCATCAAAGGGAATTGCCAAGGAGTTATTCCTGATGTTCTCTCGTGTGGGCCTCCCCAAGACTATCTTAACTGATCAAGGAACCCCGTTCATGTCCCGGTTGATGAAGGACTTGTGTCGGTTATATCAGGTTCAACAGATACGTACAAGCATATTCCACCCTCAAACAGACGGGTTGTGTGAACGCTTGAACAAAACGATTAAAAGCATGTTGAGAAGAGTGGTGTCCCGAGACGGGAAAAACGGGGACATGCTTCTCCCACACTTAATGTTTGCCCTGCGAGAAGTACCCCAGGCATCCACTGGATTCTCTCCGTTTGAATTGCTCTATGGCAGACCCTGTCGAGGAATCCTCGACTTAGCCAAGGAGACCTGGGAGACCCAACCATGCCCCTTTCGATCCACAATAGAACACGTTACCCTGGTGAGAGACCGCCTGTCAGCAGTGTGGCCCATAGTCAAGGAGCATATGGAGAAGGCCCAAAGAACCCAAGCCCGGGCCTATGATAAGTCCGCGACCCCCCCGTGAGTTCACCGTGGGAGAGAAAGTGATGGTGCTTGTGCCCACGGCCGAACATCGCTTGCTGGCGCAGTGGAGGGGGCCCTACGAGGTAATGCAAAGGGTCTCACCGGTCAATTACCTCATCAAGCAACCTGACAGGAGGAAGAAGGTCCAACTCTATCACATAAACCTGCTGAAGACGTACCATGGACGAGAGGAGGAGGTGGCTTTGATGGCCCTGGAGGGCAAAGGAAAAGAGGAGGCTCTACCACAGGTGCGTCGTGGCCAAACTCTCCTACCGGAGCAGTCAAGACAGCTAGACAAGCTGATTATGGACTTTGGTCGAATATTCTCTCCATTCCCAGGACAAACAGATGTCCTGTTCCACCATATCCACACTGAACCTGGCAAGAAGGTGCATATCCGCCCTTACAGGATTCCTGAGGCTTGCAGAGTCATCGCTAAGAAAGAGGTGAGGGAGATGTTGAGGATGGGCGTGATCGAGCCCTCGACGAGTGAGTGGTCCAGTCCCATAGTCCTGGTCCCCAAATCCGATGGTAGTATGAGACTCTGCAACGACTTTAGGGGCGTGAATGCCATCTCTACATTCGATGCGTTTCCCATGCCCCGCGTGGATAAACTCTTGGAGCGCTTAGGAAAGGCCAAGTTCATCACTACCCTGGATTTGACGAAGGGATATTGGCAAGTGCCAGTGGCTCCGGAGGATCGCCCAAAGACTGCCTTCGCCACCCCAGAGGGGCTTTTCCAGTATGTGAGGATGCCCTTCGGACTGCATGGTGCCGCTGCAACCTTCCAACGCCTCATGGATGCCATTCTACGGCCCCATCAAGAGTATGCAGCGGCGTACATAGACGATGTGGTCATCCACAGCGAGGACTGGGATAGTCACCTCCTGCGATTACGGGCAGTGCTTGTGAGTTTGGAAGCCACAGGGTTGACAGCCAATCCAAATAAATGCTGCCTGGGCCTGTCCAAAGCGGAATACCTGGGGTACACCGTGGGGAATGGGAAAATACGCCCACAGGCAGAGAAGACCAGGGCAATTCGTGACTGGCCTCGACCCCGGACCAAGCGAGACGTTCGGGCCTTCTTAGGGATAACAGGATATTATCGCCGTTTTATCCCGGGATATGCAACCATTGCCAACCCCCTCACAAACCTCATCAGGAAAAACCTGCCAAACCAGGTAGAGTGGAAAGACGAGACGGAAGAGGCCTTTCAATTGCTAAAAAATGGCCTGTGTTTTGATCCCGTTCTACAGGCTCCGGACTTCTCACAAGAGTTCATTGTGCAGGTCAACGCCTCGGATACAGGGCTCGGGGCCGTACTAGCTCAGGGTAAAGGTGAAGCAGAGAAGCCGATTCTCTTCATTAGTAGGAAGCTCAGCGATCGGGAACGGAGGTATGCGACAGTAGAGAAAGAGGCCTTAGCCATCAAGTGGGCCCTCTATTATCTCCGGTACTTCCTACTGGGTCGGAGGTTTGCATTAGTTACTGACCATGCGCCCCTCACGTGGATGGCTCGTAAGAGAAACAATAACAACAGAATAGCCAGATGGTTTTTGTCTTTACAACCGTTCTCTTTCCATGTCATCCACAGGGCCGGATCGAGGAACGGGAATGCAAACGCGCTGTCCCAACGCACCAAGACAGTGTGTCTGGCGCCCGACCCTCCGGTTCGGTCCTGGGGGGGAAGGTATGTGGAAGGACCACCAGAGGGCAGGCTGGGCTCATGGATAGTAGCCCAACAAGGAATGGGAGACAAGGTAACCAGAGGCAATTAAGCACAGCTGACAGTACTAATGACATACTCTCCTTCTCCTATAAGAGAGAGAATGGAACCAGCAGTGAGAGGGGGAAAACTATCTCTGGAAGATGGCCACCGAGAGAGAGGAGCTATCCAGGAAGAACCACTAAGACGGTGACAATCCCGTGACTTTTTGTTGTAGTTTAAAGAAAATCCTATTGTGTTCCTGTTTCATCTGGAGAAGAAGATGTATGTTTTTTCTTTGGAAGATTTTCATTGATTATGTTGGAGTGTTTGTGTTGACCAAATGCCCTCAATAGAGAACTGTGTTCAATCAAGAAAACCTACTCCTGACTCGTTTATTCCACCTTCCCGCTTTAGAGTGACACCCAATTACTTGGTCCGCTCACATTAAGCACAAACATTCCAATAAATAAATTATTAAAAACTACAGGTTACAATAAAGAAAAACTACAATTTCAATACCAGAATAAATGTTAACATTTAATCAAAACAAATGCAATTGTAATTTAACAAGTTCAGCATTAGACTCCCAAACTGCCCTAGTGCCACTAGGGAAACAAGACACAGGGAGTTCTGCAGGTTATTCCAAAAATGGTGGGTATTAAAACTGAAGGTGGATTTACCTGATTGGTTGGAGACACTAGGAACCTCAAGAGTTAACCAATGTGATATAAGGGACTAATGAGGACCAGCCAACCATTTTATACAGGACACAGTCACACAGTAATGTGGAATAACTCAAGGGGTATGAATACTTTCTAAAGGCACTGGTTGTTGTTCATCTGAAACATTATTGCGAGAATTAGAGAACAAGCTATATTTACAGTACGTTCAGAAAGTATTCAGACCCCTTGACTTTTTCCACATTTTTCAACGTTACAGCCTTATTCTAATATTGACAAATTGTTTTCTCGTCAATTTATGCACAATAGCCCATAATGACAAAGCAAAAACAGGTTTTTAGAAATTTTTGAAAATTGAAATGCTTACTTGTATAGTAGAGTCTAGCTAGCTAGCTAAACAATGAGCAATAATCTCAACTGCATGTATCTGCAGGTAGCTAACCAACCAGGTTCAATGTTAGCTAGCTAACATTAGGCTATATCTAGCTAAGCAAATGGCTCTGAGATCCAAATAATATTACTACACAGATCATACACGTAACGTTAGCTTGCAAGCCAGACAGCTACCGTTAGCTAGCCAACAGTACACTTTAACTTGAAATGAAAAATACTTTCTGACAAAATTAGAATGTGTAATATCTGAAAATGTAGCTAGCTAGACTATCTTACCCGTATACATGGATGGACGCTTCTCCCTCTCTGTCACGGATGCCATGGTTGCCCTTAGTTTGAAGATGTAATCCGAAGACCGGTGTTTTCTCCATCTCCTTAGCTATCATACTGTAATTCCACCTATTTCAAAACTCGGTCCTCCAGAAAGTGGAGAGCAACCCTTATGCAGTTCTACTATGCAATATATTTTGAGAAAAGCTGAATTAGACAGGATTATCTATACATACTGACCAGCTCAAATAGACAGAAATGTGCTATATGGCAGACCAATCCGAACTCATCTCTCGGCATGTCCAGCCCACCTATTATCTCAGGCAATCATGACTAGCGGAAGGTGGCTTTTTCTGTGGTAAACCAACTAAGCTTGAAATTTAACAATAGTATTCATATTTACAGATTGCATACGCGTTTGTTATGAAGGCACATGAAAGCTCACATGTTCCAGAAGGCATTTTGATTAAATAACTAAGTCTGCGTTCAAATGGCTCTCCTGTGAAGTAGTGACGCGTGACATACACCTAGTTTCCTGAAACGAGTCAGAAGTCTGTGTACATGACCAATAAACTTAGATTTGTTTTGATTATGTCTAGGTCTAAAACCAGATTGGTGCACATTAAGAATAGAGTGAGAAGTAAACAAGTTCTTAGCTGTGAGTTGGTCAGGGATTCTAAAACTTTTGAAAACTTTCCCCCTTCTGATGACCAGGTGGCGAATCGCATCTCTGCATGTCTGGCAGACATATCAGTGTGGATGACGGATCACCACCTCAAGCTGAACCTCGGCAAGACGGAGCTGCTCTTCCTCCCGGGGAAGGACTGCCCGTTCCATGATCTCGCCATCACGGTTGACAACTCCATTGTGTCCTCCTCCCAGAGCGCTAAGAACCTTGGCGTGATCCTGGACAACACCCTGTCGTTCTCAACTAACATCAAGGCGGTGGCCCGTTCCTGTAGGTTCATGCTCTACAACATCCGCAGAGTACGACCCTGCCTCACACAGGAAGCGGCGCAGGTCCTAATCCAGGCACTTGTCATCTCCCGTCTGGATTACTGCAACTCGCTGTTGGCTGGGCTCCCTGCATGTGCCATTAAACCCCTACAAATCATCCAGAACGCCACAGCCCGTCTGGTGTTCAACCTTCCCAAGTTCTCTCACGTCACCCCGCTCCTCCGCTCTCTCCACTGGCTTCCAGTTGAAGCTCGCATCCACTACAAGACCATGGTGCTTGCCTAAAGGAGCTGTGAGGGGAACGGCACCTCAGTACCTCCAGGCTCTGATCAGGCCCTACACCCAAACAAGGGCACTGCGTTCATCCACCTCTGGCCTGCTCGCCTCCCTACCACTGAGGAAGTACAGTTCCCGCTCAGCCCAGTCAAAACTGTTCGCTGCTCTGGCCCCCCAATGGTGGAACAAACTCCCTCACGACGCCAGGACAGCGGAGTCAATCACCACCTTCCGGAGACACCTGAAACCCCACCTCTTTAAGGAATACCTAGGATAGGATAAAGTAATCCTTCCCCCCTTAAAAGATTTAGATGCACTATTGTAAAGTGGCTGTTCCACTGGATGTCATAAGGTGAATGCACCAATTTGTAAGTCGCTCTGGATAAGAGCGTCTGCTAAATGACTTAAATGTAAATGTAATGTAAAAGCAGGATAATTTGTCAACTGTACGTAAGTAACCTAAGTCAGGAGGATCTCCTCCTTTATGTAGGGGAGGACATGTGCCACTTCCCAGATCTTAGGGAAAACAGCAGAAACAATAGTCAAGTAAAAAATATAGGCCAATGGTTCTGCAATAAGTGGGGCAGAGAACTGCAGTAAGAAGCATTGGTGGAAAAAGTACTCAATTGTCATACTTGAGTAAAAGTAAAGATACCTTTTAATAGAAAACGACTCAAGTAAAAGGGAAAGTTACCCAGTAAAATACTACTTGAGTAAAAGTCTAAAGGTATTTTGTTTTAAATATAAGTAAGTATTATCAAAAGTAAATGTAATTGCTCAAATATACTTAAGTATCAAAAGTATAATTCATTTCCTATATCAAGCCAACCAGACGGCACAATTTTCTAGTTTTTATTTATTTATGGGAAGCCAAGGGCACACTCCACACTCAGACATAATTTACAAATAAAGCGTTTGTCTTTAGTGAGTCCACCAGATCAGAGGGAATGGGGATGACCAGGGATGTTCTCTTGGTGAGTGTGTGAATTGGACCATTTCCCTCTGCTGCTAAGCATTCCAAATGTAACGAGCACTTTTGGGTGTAAAAATGTATGGAGTAAAAATTACATTATTTTATTTTGGAATAAGGTGAAGTCAAAGTAAAAGTTGTCAAAAAATATAAATAGTAAAGTACAGATAGTCAAACAAATACTTCAGTAGTACTTTAAAGTATTATTACTTAAGTACTTTACACCACTGGTAAGAAGAGATCAAGTGAATCAGCCCCTATGGCTTTTTTTTATATCAAACTTTGGCAAGGCACTTAATACATTATAGAAATCAAATGCTTGAAATGAAAATAAAGTATGCGAGTCTTTTAGAAAGTAATTTTCTTCAATTTGTTCTGAGGTGACTAAAGGACTCCCTCTAGTGGAATGACCTGAATTTTTAAAAACTTTCTTTCAAACGGGTGGCCAACTGAAGCAAAATCGTAAAAAAGAAAAACTGTCAATTAAAATGTTGTCTAGTCTGGGACCAGAGGCTGTCAAAACCTGCTGGGGCAAGGAGGGGGTGGAGTTGTTTAAAAGATTCCAGAAGTTATCTGGATTACCACCACTCAGATATACAATTCAAGAAATATGTTGATTTTGCTTTTCTAACCAGAGATAGACATCTATTTCAGACATAGAATCAGTCAGTCTAGCCTTTAGCCCAAGCTAAATTTTATCCCAAGATAAATGTATTTATTGTAATTTCTCAGACAATTCATGCGTAAACCAAGAATTATATATTTTACCATGTGAGTGACATGTTAGTGTATTAAGTGCTTAATTTATAAATCGGGAGGTGCCGGAACAAAAAGTGAGGGAGAGGGGGGCTAGAGAATTAACGAAGAGGCAACTCAAATGAAATTTGGTCAATTAAGCACTGAGTGTGTCTTTGACATAGTGTGTTCTGATTTATATAACTTTTTTCCAGATGCTAAAAGCTCTTACATAGTAAGAGGGATGATCCCAATATGACGGCTTGGTAGACAAAGGAAAGGGGTGGGGACAGCTCAAGAGCGGGAAAGGCAGAGTGGACCCACGTACATACAGTTAATAACCACACTCATGGAAATGCTACCCCTTTTGCACATGAACAGCCGTTCAATCGAAAAGAAATAGCAATTGACATATTTATGAGTGTACGCCTTTGTTGTCCCTCTCTGTGATCGCCGGTCCGTCTGTTGGATAGAGTCAACAGAACGTCTCCGGTTGCATTCCCCAGAAGTCACAAGGTATTTCGTACCAATGATCATTTGACAAGGAAATATTCTCCAGAATGGATCTTTCAGAGTACCATTCGGTCGTTTGATCGGTCGTGTTTATCAGACTAAAGTACTTAAACAGCTGCAGACTGAATAATTGGTCATTAGTTTGTAGATTTCATAACCATTTCAGCATGGGGATGATCCCCACGTTCTCTGGTCTTGTCCTTTGGTAGAGTTATAGTTTAAACCATTTTGCAACATCCGGCTCACGCCTTAGTCTGCTTGGTCTATAGAGGGGTAGATTTCTCAACCATTTGTAACGTCTTGTAACGCTCTGGGCCTAGTGGGTGCGAAGTCAGGAAGAAGACAGTACAGGGTAGTGCTTTTAATTGCACACACGGTGAACATAAGCCACCCCACGAAACACAGGGCGCACACAAAACAAATGCCCCAAACACGGGGACTCAAACAGTCCGGAGAAAAACCCACGAACGAAAACATGTCAACCTCAAACATGCACAGTAGCAACACAAAGAGCAGGCGGGCCTACTGGCTAACATAGCCCGACTAATCAGCCTACACACAAAACAGGTGAAACCAATAAACAGAAAGGGGAAAAGGGATCAGTGGCAGCTAGTAGGCGGGTGACGACGACCGCCACCTGAACAGGAAGGGAAGCCACCTTCGGTAGGAGTCGTGACACGTATTCAGCTGGCGCTGCACGTAACTGGTCTTTATTTGAATTGCCAACCATTTCAACATCTAGCTACTGCTCCATGCTCTCTGGTCTAATTCATATTTTGTCGGAAGGTTTTATACTGGAGTAGAAAAGGGGGGTGTTCCATGACACCGTGTAATGTCTGTGCTCACGGGGGATTGGCCACTGACTTGGTTAAGACTTCTGACAACTGGGAAATAAATACATTGAGATACCATTACGTTGTCCTACCTTCTTTAGTTACATCACAAATTATTAACAAATTCGACAGGATTGTTCTTTGGTTTCCCACTGAGCACCCAACTGTCTGGATTTACAGATACTATTTAATCATTCAACCTTTTGATGTTAAAGTTTGGCCAAGTCTCTCTCTGTGTCCTACAGTCACACATTCCAATCTAAATACTACAGAGCCCAGAAGCAGAGTATTTACGCTAGCCATCAAGCGGCCCACTCCACCTCCTGAGGGAGAAAGAGGGCCTTGTAGAGCGGACCCACTGTCACCTGATCCTTCAGGTCTTCACAGGAGAGTCATGACAATGATCTGTCTAAAGTTGTTCCTCTCCCACTTTAATTGGGCAGATTGAGAAGAGATGCAGGATGGTGAGAAGGGAAGACAAAAAAACTTTCAATTTAAATCTATGTTAATCCTAATTTTACTTATGCAGGAAAATAAAAGTAAGGCATGTGATATATCAGAAATTGTGTATTATAATTACTGTCAATTGACTGCATTGTTTGAATGGAATGTTGGCATATTGGTAGTTAATTAGAAATATTATTGGAATCATTACTCTAAAACTGTCTGGCTAGCTAGCTAAAACAGCATGTGTGACTGAATAGAGAAAGTATTCAGAGGCGTGTGTGCCACGCACGCCTCCAACTCAATCATCAAGTTTGCGGACGACACAACAGTGGTAGGCTTGATTACCAACAACGACGAGACGGCCTACAGGGAGGAGGTGAGGGCCCTCGGAGTGTGGTGTCAGGAAAATAACCTCACACTCAACGTCAACAAAACTAAGGAGATGATTGTGGACTTCGGGAAACAGCAGAGGGAACACCCCCCTATCCACATCGATGGAACAGTAGTGGAGAGGGTAGCAAGTTTTAAGTTCCTCGGCATACACATCACAGACAAACTGAATTGGTCCAATCACACTGACAGCGTCGTGAAGAAGGCGCAGCAGCGCCTCTTCAACCTCAGGAGGCTGAAGAAATTCGGCTTGTCACCAAAAGCACTCACAAACTTCTACGGATGCACAATCGAGAGCATCTTGGCGGGCTGTATCACCGCCTGGTACGGCAACTGCTCCGCCCTCAACCGTAAGGCTCTCCAGAGGGTAGTGAGGTCTGCACAACGCATCACCGGGGGCAAACTACCTGCCCTCCAGGACACCTACACCACCCGATGTTACAGGAAGGCCATAAAGATCATCAAGGACATCAACCACCCGAACCACTGCCTGTTCACCCCGCTATCATCCAGAAGGCGAGGTCAGTACAGGTGCATCAAAGCTGGGACCGAGAGACTGAAAAACAGCTTCTATCTCAAGGCCATCAGACTGTTAAACAGCCACCACTAACATTGAGTGGCTGCTGCCAACACACTGTCATTGACACTGACCCAACTTCAGCCACTTTAAAAATGGGAATTGATGGGAAATGATGTAAATATATCACTAGCCACTTTAAACAATGCTACCTTATATAATGTTACTTACCCTACATTATTCATCTCATATGCATACGTATATAATGTACTCTACATCATCGACTGCATCCTTATGTAATACATGTATCACTAGCCACTTTAACTATGCCACTTTGTTTACTTTGTCTACATACTCATCTCATATGTATATACTGTACTCGATACCATCTACTGTATGCTGCTCTGTACCATCACTCATTCATATATCCTTATGTACATATTCTTTATCCCCTTACACTGTGTATAAGACAGTAGTTTTGGAATTGTTAGTTAGATTACTTGTTGGTTATCACTGCATTGTCGGAACTAGAAGCACAAGCATTTCGCTACACTCGCATTAACATCTGGTAACCATGTGTATGTGACAAATAAAATTTGATTTGATTTGATGATTGTGATCATATGACAGATTACCCCAGCAGTCGGATGAACTACTGATGTCTCACATTCTTTATCTCTCTTCCAGAAACTGATTTACCTAGTTTTAATCTTCAGAAATGTTCCCATTTAGGGATTTACAGTGTTCTCTGTAATCCGTGAGATGTTAGCAGGCAGCAAAGAGCAAATGCCATCCTGCCAATAGATGCAGTCAGAGTGGTTGCTGTGCTGTTCTTAAATGATGCAGACAATCATCAATAGGGAATATGGATGTCCCTAGATGACGCAAGCCAGCAGATGCTCTTTGCTAGCCTACACACAACGTGTAAAAATATCAATTTGCATGATTTAGGCTGCATTACACTTTAAACTAAATTGTTTCCCATTCACAGCTCGACTGACTGGCCCCTTACTGAAATGTTTTATCACTGTGGTAGTTTGGGGTATTTATTTTGAAGTAAGCTGATCCAATTGCCTGGAATCCAAATTGGTTGCTCTACAGTACATTTCATTGTTGTTTGAAGTGAAACAATGGAGAGCACAGCAGTGTTCCGTCTGGTTCATTCAGGCTAACAATCCAACCCCATTTTCCTCACAGTAAAGCTGTATTGTAGAGTCCTTCAGTTTTCATGCAGCTCTATTTATATTGGCCCCTTCTTCTTTATACACCTGTGAGATTTTAAACTCACCATGAAATATTTTGGTCCAGTTCACTTTCATTCATTGCTTATGTTGATGTTTGAGAAAGCAGATTACTGCATGTCCGAGCTCATGGAATACAGGGACCCCTGGAGGTATTCAGATATATTGCAACCCTCCCTTTTCACTTCAGCACCTTGCACAGAAATCATCAAGCAACTCAAAACATCAGAACAGATCAGGGAAATGTAATGTGAACCATTGTAAAGCAGAGTGAGTGAGTCATGAGGGAGTCATGAGGGAGTGAATGAGAGCGAGAGAGAGACAAACAAGTCACACAAACATAATTATCCAATTTAGGAGTTTCCAGCATCCAGATGACATCTCTTGAGGATTGCAGTGTCAATCCCTTCTGAGCCCTGCTCTTTCCCCTGGGGAGCCAACATGGCTGCTGCGTGACACAGGCTCTACCTCAGTGAAGCCATTAGATCTGCGACTGGGACACCAGTAGTGCAATGCCATGGACAGTTAATCCCCAAAGGCAACATCAGCATTCAATTGGCTATGGAGATGCAGGATGGTGAGAAGGGAAGACAAAAAAACATTACATTTAAATCAACATTAATCCTCATTTTAATTATGCAGGAAAATAAAAGGCATGTGATATGTCAGAAATAACCATACAGTGCAGATATTAACAGCATGCTATTGTTGAATACTTTCTCTATTCAGTCTTATTAAGGACACAGTTGTGTTTTTTTGTGTCTATATCAAATAATGTTATTTTAAGAAGTTATAAGAAGGCATAGAAAATTTTACACAATGTGACATTTTGGAGAGGTTTGACCTCCCCCTTCTTAGTGCAGAATGTGATTTATACTACTATAGTTAGGTGAGCTAAGGCTAAGCAGGGCCACACGAGTTGACTATACAACCTACATTTAATTAGAAGAACCTCAACCTTCCAATATAACCAGTTCACCAGAACAGGCAGTATTTATTACAGCTTCAATAGTTATACAGGGCTATTGGATGATTGTTTTTGCGTTAAAAAAATAAGCACTTTATGTATCTATTCCAAATTCTTATGACTTCTTTAAATGGGGGGACTATTGCTACGTTCACGTACTAGCCGGAAATAGGAAACTCTGACATTTCCGACTTGGGAACTGGTTGTACTTATACACGTGCTGTGTTCAACCAGTTAGCACGACGAACATTTCAGAGTTTCCTCGTTCCGACCAGCACGTAAAAGTGGCAATGGTCCCCCCATTTGAACATGTAATACGAATTTGGACAAATTCACTTATGAATAGGGCTACATTGAAATGTTTCTTATAGATAAATATCAAAAACATATGCATAACCATGGCAGCAATTGAAAGGGAACAGTTTGGAGATAATGTGGAATTATTAGACAACAGTTCACCTGACACAAGACTGAATCCAAACATAACACTACTGATTCTATGTGCATTTAACATTTACGGTACTTTTTGCCGCATTTGATCATAACGAAATGTGAAAATACTCTGGATACATTCACTAACCTCAAGACTATTCCTGGAAAATGTGAGGAAGGTGCAACATAAGATTTTTTTATTACAAGGGTTTGAGTGAGAGGACTAACTGGTGTCGAGTGGCCACACACCTCTCCAACGCGTGCACATTTCCTAAGCACTGCACTTATATGATTCAAAGAAGAGTCTTCAACTATAAGGTACTCTCCTAGCTGTTCCCTGTGCCATGAGGAACTAGAGCAAGCACACATGTAGTTGTTTCATTTGTAACACATCCCTGCATCCCCGCCATCACACAATTAGGCTAGCCTACTGTTGTTGTTTACGCAATCCAAAAAACGGTCCATTATAAACCGCAATCTAGGTCAGGTGAGAATGGTTTGAAAGCTAATATTGCCAACATGACTAGGTAAGTTATAAAATATTATCTTAGTGTTAGGCTTTCAGAAGGCAATTCAGAGAAACAAGCTAGGTTTCCATCCAATTGGCAACAGATTTTCATGCAATTATTCTAAAATCTGCATAAAAACAACGTGATCAACACCTCCAGAGATGTGTTCCCATCAACTGGACTTGCTGCAGATAAAAGGCTGTGCTTGATGGGTTTCCATTTAACAACATTTTTTTGGTGAGAAAACAGGTTAAATGGGTTTCCATTTAACTGGTTTTCTCACCAAAAATGTTGCGTTAAATAGCGAGTGTGCCCACTGGTATTGGCTCATGCGTTCTAGCCACAAGCCCTGCAGGGGTTCCCAAACGTTTACCACTCAGGCTCCCCTTCCAGCGCGTGTGCGCCACGTCTATTTAAATGGGTACAGCACTGTTAATGACCCAATCTGTTCACACCCCTTTTGTTGGTTGAGAGAACTTGTAGCAGTTTTAAAGCTAATTTTATTCAAATTCTATACATTTTGCCATGTCCAATGTGTATTCATGCGATATTTAAGTGACTCACACATTACAACGAAGTCTATAGGCTAAAAAACCTCGCTAAAAAACGTTAGCTGACATGAGCTAGTTGATCAGGACAAACTGGGACCCCGAGCCACCCCTAGTTTGGGAACCACTGGGCTAGAGCGCAGGTATAGGCTACACATGATGACATTATTATTATGGGCAAAAGAGCTACATAGCTACATCATTTTTATTTGTCACCAGAATAAGACCCTCGATATTTATTGGAAAGGAGCATCAAGCCCTGTGAAGTTCATCATCATTTATTTCATCTGTAGCCTAATAAACTGCATGCTTTCCCGACGAGTCGTAGTGTGAGGACCACACAACATGTGTACTTCGATATGATGGTTAGCCTATTATATCAATGTTTGCAAATGAAAGCCTATTATATCATTATTTGCAAATAAAAGCCTATTATATCAATGTTTGCACATAAAAGCGTTTCAATTGAAATTTCGCGCATAATTAATTTTACTGACACAAAAAGATCCCACCTTGTCTAGCGAATTTTGATTTGTCGACATTTGGAAAGTTTGCATCTGGCCTATTCATGAGATTTTTTCATATGACATATACTTTACTGTCATAAAAAGGTTGAATCGAAACCTTGTTACAGATCGTCATTTTGGTGCACATAGAAAGGAGTCATGAGTGCATTCAGGTGCATGTGCCCCAGCAACTTTTCTTCACAATAAACAAACAGGATCATTCTGTTCAGATCAACCCAGGGCATGATCCATGTCATCTTGTAACTGTAGTACTGTACATCAAACATAGTTATCATAAATGTGGACACTGTATGACATGAGTTTTATGATTTGGAAATGTGAAGTTCAAGTGCACATTTGGAATCACGGATGTTTGGCTTGCTCATATGACAAGCAAGCCAAACATGTATAATCCTCAATATCTCATCTTTCAAAATACATAGAGTCATCTTAATTTACAGCATTTCCTTCACTCAGACAAAAAAAGTGCAAAAGTAGGCCTAGTCAAAGGTACTTTCCACACAATGACTATCAAGCTTGTGACTCTACAAACTTGTTGGATGCATTTGCAGATTGTTTAGGTTGTGTTTTGTCCAATAGGAACACATGAATGACCATATCCCCATAGTGCAGCAGCAAGACACTTTGGAAGGCAGTGAACACTGAAGATGAGGGAAATGAGCAGAACTCCGGAAGGGGAAAATGGAGTCCCTCGAGAAAGCAAGTACAAGATGGGTGTCAGGGATGAAGCGGCAGTATTATCACAAGGAGACGTGTACTTGGAAAATGGAGAAGGAATGGAGAGAAAAAAGGGGTAGAAGAGGTCTAAGAGAGTGAGGGAAGAAGACGGGGAGCTTGAGTCAGATACAAATGGTGGGAAAAAGGGAGATAGTTTGTCAAAAAAGAATGGTAGAAAGTGTAAGCAGAGGGAGCTGAAGACAAGAGGAGAAATGGAAGTGAATGAGGGTGAAGTATCGGAGGTGGTAGGTGTAGTAAAGTTATCGGAGAATCAGGATGAAGAAGAGTCTGACAGTAGGAATGAAGGTTATGGAAGAAGTGGACTCTTGCCTTTTGGCTGATCCATTTGTGGTTTCATGATGGGTGAAAAAAAGAGTTGGGTCATGTGGAATCGGTGAGGGTAACCAGAAGTGGTCTAGTGATAATTGTTTGTGTTTCTGTTGGTCAGATGGAGAATGCACTCGAAGTAAAACGAATCGGGGCAAGTAAAGTGAATTGTTTTGTTCTCAAGAAAAGGGCACAAATGAAAGGAGTGATAACTGGGGTAGCAGTAGATATGAACGTTGACCAGCTGGGGGCAAAGATTCCTGGTGTATGTGATGCTCGTCGTTTGATGCGACGCAGACAAAAGTCTGTTCTTTTGAGTTTTGAAGTTGAGTCTTTGCCTGACAAAGTGAAGGATATAAAAGTTAGGATATATAAGTTATCCTGTACGAGTGTATGTGCCAAATATATTAAGATGTTACAGGTCTCAAGCTTATGGGCATGTGGCAGCAGTGTGTAGTAGGGAGTGTCCAAGGTGTGAGAAATGTGCAGAAGGGCATGAGACAAAGGAATGTGTAGTATTGGGGAAAGTCGTGGAATCTGTTAATTGTAGGGGTTGCTCATGGAGCTGGGGATCAGAAATATCTCTTGCGAGAGAGGCAGGTTGACGTTTCCAGGGTTAGAGTAGAGCAGAAGTTGTCATATGCTGAGGTAGTGAAGAAAGTATAGGAAGATGGGTTAAGGGAGAGGAGTGGTGAGAGTAGTAGAGATATACCAGTACAGAGGGATAGGCCAAAAAGTCAAATAAGTTTCAGCAAGATTGTATTTTTAGCGTTTATAGCAATGGTTATTAATTGTTCTGCAGGGATGGAATGGAAGTCTTCAAAAATTGATGTTATGTTGGCAGCTGCAGAGAGGTATTTGGGTGTGTGAGACTTGACAGCAGAAGAGTTACAGGATGTGTTAAGTGGTGAGGCCCATCCTTTCAGGGTGATGGCATGAGGTAGGAATAAATACATTTAATTAGTGGAGTAGGTGGGGTGTTAATTTTATTTTATATCATTTTAAACCTAGTGAGTATAGTGTTAGATGTTAGGTTATTTATTTAGTACATTTTTATTTTTCAAGTAAAGTATAAGGGAGTTGTACTCCAGTTTAGTAGGTGGCGGTAATGCAACAAATTGGATGCCAACCGCCGTTAAACTTCATAAAAGAAGAAGAAGAAGAAGAAGAAGAAGAAGAAGAAGAAGACGGCGGCGGCAGTAGTGGCAGTGAAAACCGAATTTATGTTGCAGTCTCGCCTCTGAGCTGAAAGCATTGTTGTCCCATTTCGGCGTCTGTACATTTCCAGGAAGTTCTAGCTAACGCGGTGCATTCATTCAATCCTGTGAATTCACATCCCGGTTTCAGCTGGTAGATAGATAGTTTCTAGAATACTTTATTATAACTTGACACTCAAAAATGCGCAGAAGGACAGACGGTCAAGAAGCCACTGGAGATGCTAGGACAGACAAAAAGGTAGCTATCTACTGTACTTCGATAGGCTGCTAATCTAACGTTACTAGCTCGGTTAGCTTGCGAGACAGAAATGTCGACACCACTGCCATCTCCTCTCAGATGTTCAAATCAAACTGAACTAGCTAAGTACTACCGCAAGGCATAGCAAGTAGCCTAGGTAATTGCTTTACCTAGCCCTGATATTACTATCTTCCATTAACGTTACACTGGTTACATGACTTAACTTACATGTGGACACAATGCTTTAGTTAAAACCATACCAAGGCTCATTGCAGAGGCATTTTGACTGACACATGTTTATGTAACTATGGCTTACTGACAGCTGCAACTGCCAGCTAGGTAGCTTATCCACACTTTGACAGAAACATGTTGATTATTATTATCCTATGACAGACTGACAGACAGACTGCAGGTTCAGGAGAGACCAGTCAACAACAGCAACAACATCGACCACAACAAGTGGCTAAAACGAGCAGGTGCTGGTCGAATGTTACCTCAGTTGGAAAATGTCTCCTCCTCATCATCCTCATCCCTCCCTTTCTGAACTATGCATCATTGCAAAGAGAGGGCCAACTGTTACTGCCAGAAGGTAACCTGCTGCAGACATGACATTCACCTTCCTGCCTCACTGACATTCACTTTCCTCCCTCAACTTTATTCTTTAATGAGTATAGAAGGTCAATAAAACCATTACATTATGATTAAGATTATCAGCAATGATTAAGATTATCAGCATTGATTAATTTGTATCTTTTTTTTTTCAGGTGGTGAAATTATAGATATCGGTTTAGGTCAAAAGATGCACCTGATGTGCAAAGGACAAGGACAGCCAGTTGGTAAGTCTGCTAGCTTGCCAGAAATGTCAACACAACTGTCATCTCCTCTCAGATGTAAGCCCTAACTACTCTGTTTCCTGTGTAGTCATACTGGATGCCCCCACTGGTATGTCCTCTGACATCTGGTTCCATGTACAAGAGAACATTGCACTGCTAACCAAGGTAAGGAGAAATACAGTACATCGTTTCAGGCAACTCTGTTAATGATTCAACAGTTCTAGAAGGGTTTTATTTTTGTGGGACAAACAAATTGATGGACTACATTCCCTGACCAGAATTGTGTATAATATGATTGCAAATATTGTCCTGGTTCCAACGTTTTTGTTACAACTGCTGATGTGAAAAAGGCTTAAAAAATACATTTGATTGTTCCCATTTTCCCACCCACAGGTGTGCACTTATGACCGAGTGGGACTTGGGTTCAGTAAAAGAGTCCTGCAGAATGAAAGTACAGGGACGGAGAAAGTCTGGGGGATGTCAACCACTGGACGGTAAGCATCTTGTTTTCTCTATCCTGTCATTTTAAATTTGACCTATAACAGCTTGCCCCAGAATACCAAAATGAAGCAGTTTTAGGCTACTCTGTCGTGCAAATGTTCATCCTTTCCATCTTGTTTTTCATGCATTGTTAATGTAAAGTGTTACCTAATAGGCCTCCTGAGTGGCGCAGCGGTCTAAGGCAGTGCTAGCAGCGTCACTACAAATCCGGGTTCGACACCAGGCTGTGTTGCAGCTGGCCGCGACCAGGAGATCCATAAGGCGGCGCACAATTGGCCCAGCGTTGTCCGGGTTATGGAGGGTTGCCGGCCCGGGATGTCCTTGTCCCGTCGTGCTGTAGCGACTCCTGTGGCGGGCCGGGCGCATGCACGCTGACACGGTCGCCAGGTGTACAGTGTTTCCTCCGACACATTGCTGTGGCTAGCTACCGGGTTA
>NC_068451.1:17123067-17133067 GCF_023373465.1 Oncorhynchus keta | reverse complement strand
TCTGCAACCTAGAAATCAACTGAGGAAAGGATTGCTGCATGAAGTAGATTTATATTATTAGTCTCTGATTTTTAGATAGGAAACAGGAAATATGTAATATCAAGATTACTGAAACCATTTTTGTAGTTCTATCCGGAGCCACCGAAGTGTGTGTCTGTGTATTGACATTCATTAGAACGTAATACAAGTGCAACAATGTCCGATACAACTTAACATTCATACAACGTTGCGTGCACACACACACCGTGATGATACCTGAGGAGACGGTATCAGCGAGGCTCCTCTCTGCCTGGGCTCCAGGATTTACACATCAAAGTCCTTCTCATTAACCACAGCTCTCTCCCAAATTACTGCTGTTTTACCAGACAAAATGAATCGGCACCGTCTCCTGAGAATTTCTCCATTTTATTTTAGATTAACTTGAAAGTAGAGCGAGATG
Organism: Oncorhynchus keta; assembly: GCF_023373465.1. Taxonomy (NCBI): domain Eukaryota; kingdom Metazoa; phylum Chordata; class Actinopteri; order Salmoniformes; family Salmonidae; genus Oncorhynchus; species Oncorhynchus keta. The sequence goes on along the minus strand of NC_068451.1, from coordinate 17,132,628 downwards.
GAGACTAGAGTTCCCTAGCCTGGAATCCATACTGATATGCTCTATTTCACCATTGTATCAGTTTGGATCCCAGGCTATATCTTTCCTTTTGGTATTTCTCCTCTGAGGCTAGGAGCCAGAGATAATACATCCTGATGAGAAATAAAGTCAGAACGGCAGGAGTTAGTGGAAGCCCCTCTGTCTAGCCATACAGATTGCATTCATTCAGGGACGTGGTTTTAGTCGGATCCCTACAGGATGAAACGCATACAATCAGTTTGTTTTCTTTGGCCTGAAAATGGGTCTTGTGAAGTTGACCCAATTTTATATGTACAGTATCTTCGCGTTCGCACTTGATGATAGTGTAATATTTAGCAGAATCACATAAATCTGCAGTCAACCCTACACTCTCCCTAAAGTCTACAGTAGACAATGGCCTACATGTAAATGTAACACATTGGCATGAAGGCCAGATTCCTAATATCTACTGTAACAGTCAGTGTTTAGTGTTTTATATAGGAAGGAGATAGGGAACCATAGATACCAGACTTCAGTTTAGAATTGGACCTCATAACTTGTGTGTGAGAGACGGTTGTTTGTGTGTGTGTGTGTATTAGAGTTGGTGTATTACAGAATGCATTTGTCTTCGAGAAAATATTGACTCCTATTTAATATAATCCAAAAACAGGGGGAAGTATTCTATTTTAATGAGCTTGTCCTTATTGTTTGTTTAATGAGCGTTGCTTGATTGTCAAAACGCCATTTTACTCTAGCTTTTCAAATGTGTTTACTCAAACTGAATCCTTTGCATCATGAAATCACTGGGGTATAACTATTTAGAAATAGTCTAATTGCATTCATGATGTTGCTTATTTTCCTTATTTCAGATATTCAGGACAGTTGTTTTCATGTTGGTATGAGCAACATCTGCCCTCTTCATAATATCAAGTAGAAGGAAAGTACAATGCTGGTTAAGGTGAGAGGAAGATGGTTTAGTGTCCTAAGAAGGGGTTTACTTTAAAGGGTTAATGGTTGGTTAACCTGCAGGGACATTTTAAATGAGCAGAACCAGAGGGTCAAAGCAATGTGTCTGATGGTGTGATGGAAGCCTCACCTGATTGGCTGTCTCTCAGCAGGCACACATGATCTACTGTACCAGCTAGGTTGGTGGGCTTGGCCTGGACATGGCCCAGCTAGGGTGGTGGGCATGGCCCAGCTGGGGTGGTGGGCATGGCCCAGCTGGGGTGGTGGGCATGGCCCAGCTGGGGTGGTGGGCATGGCCCAGCTGGGGTGGTGGGCATGGCCCAGCTGGGGTGGTGGGCATGGCCCAGCTGGGGTGGTGGGCATGGCCCAGCTGGGGTGGTGGGCATGGCCCAGCTGGGGTGGTGGTCTGGTGGTGGATCAGTCTCACCTGTATGGAAACCTGATGAGTCCAGATGGAGACTCCATATCACATCCAGCCAGGCCCCATTCATCATTGATCCCTCATTAGTACCCTGGGCACACTGAGGATGCAGACTGTCTCGGGCGGCCCTGGGCACACTGAGGATGCAGGCTGTCTCGGGCGGCCCTGGGCACACTGAGGATGCAGACTGTCTCGGGCGGCCCTGGGCACACTGAGGATGCAGACTGTCTCGGGCGGCCCTGGGCACACTGTGTGTTCCTGTTTCGCTGACACTCAGACCCCCCTAGCCAGACCGCTAGCAGAGGAAGGTAGGCAGAGTTTTGTTTGACTGTCACTTTGTCAGATAATGGACTGGTGTGATCGGCTTAGATGAGTCCTCTCGTTTACTTTGATTTATAAACCAAATGCTTTTATTTTCGCTTTGTTTGTTGAAAGTGTGTCCATCTGCGCTTTCCGTTGCAGTTTTACAGGTTGGGTAGAAGGCTGGTTCTGAAACCCATGACTAAAAAGGGACCGTCTCTAGGGTTGAAGTTGTGAGCTGACGTTTCCAAAAATAGTCAAAGGACGTGCATGAGGTAGAATGTGACGTTATTGATGACACCTCCAATACCAGAGCTGATGTAAAGATCTTTCCATACTCTGTGACCTAGTGGAGTCGACAGTAACACCAGGAAATATGATGGACTCTGTTAGGATATCGATTGATGATAATTGAAAAACCCTGACTGTGTGTGTGAATCTTTCAAGTGTGTGCGTGAGAGAGAGGGAGGGAGTGTTACTCTGCGACAGAGAATTACCATGACTCCTATGTTTCTTCCTGCCTCTCAGCCTCTGCTAACTGTTAGAACAACACAGCTCCCCAGAGACAAGCAGGAGAGTCAGGAACCCCAATTAATTGTAATTGGCACCGCTGTAAGCATAACTATTGTTGCTCCGTTCCACTAATGAAGCACGGCTGTCTCGGGCACCCGTGTATTTCCTCCACTAGAATCTATAGTATTGATTCGGGGAGGAAGGAACTGCTGCGGGTCTGGCTGTTCTGGGTAGTACAACACTGCCACACTTTGGCCAAGTGGGGAATTGCTCTGTTGGTTCAATAAAAAGGCCATCTGTCTGCAGTCATTCATTCATGTCTCTAGTTTCAGTAGTTGTTCATCTCAGGAAGAATGGCACTTTGATTTCATTGTTCGCAGCTTGAATGTGACTGGATCCCTGTATTAGAAGTATTTCCAAGTAACACTACAAGGTAGCAATGAGACTAGTTCTACCTTCTGTTTGGTGTCACTGGGTGTCACAGGAATCTCCCAATAAATCACTTGTAGTTTTATATTACACTTTCTTTTTGACACTCGTGTAATAGTCCTCCTTACATTTTCTCTCGTGTAATAGTCCTCCTTATGTTTTCTCTCGTGTAATAGTCCTCCTTATGTTTTCTCTCGTGTAATAGTCCTCCTTACGTTTTCTCTCGTGTAATAGTCCTCCTGATGTTTTCTCTCGTTAATAGTCCTCCTTATGTTTTCTCTCGTGTAATAGTCCTCCTTATGTTTTCTCTCGTGTAATAGTCCTCCTGATGTTTTCTCTCGTTAATAGTCCTCGTTCCGTTTGTTTTCTCTCGTGTAATAGTCCTCCTTACGTTTTCTCTCGTGTAATAGTCCTCGTTCCGTTCGTTATCTCTCGTGTAATAGTCCTCCTTACGTTTTCTCTCGTGTAATAGTCCTCCTTACGTTTTCTCTCGTGTAATAGTCCTCCTGATGTTTTCTCTCGTTAATAGTCCTCGTTCCGTGTGTTTTCTCTCGTGTAATAGTCCTCCTGATGTTTTCTCTCGTGTAATAGGCCTCGTTCCGTTTGTTTTCTCTCGTGTAATAGTCCTCGTTCCGTTCGTTTTCTCTCGTGTAATGGTCCTCCTTACGTTTTCTCTCGTGTAATAGTCCTCGTTCCTTTCGTTTTCTCTCGTGTAATAGTCCTCGTTCCGTTCGTTTTCTCTCGTGTAATAGTCCTCGTTCCGTTCGTTTTCTCTCGTGTAATAGTCCTCGCTCCTTTCGTTTTCTCTCGTGTAATAGTCCTCCTTACGTTCGCTTTCTCTCGTGTAATAGTCCTCCTTACGTTCGCTTTCTCTCGTGTAATAGTCCTCGTTCCGTTCGCTTTCTCTCGTGTAATAGTCCTCGTTCCGTTCGTTTTCTCTCGTGTAATAGTCCTCGTTCCGTTCGTTTTCTCTCGTGTAATAGTCCTCGTTCCGTTCGTTTTCTCTCGTGTAATAGTCCTCGTTCCGTTCGTTTTCTCTCGTGTAATAGTCCTCGTTCCGTTCGTTTTCTCTCGTGTAATGGTCCTCGTTCCGTTCGTTTTCTCTCGTGTAATGGTCCTCGTTCTGTTCGTTTTCTCTCGTGTAATAGTCCTCGTTCTGTTCGTTTTCTCTCGTGTAATAGTCCTCGTTCTGTTCGTTTTCTCTCGTGTAATAGTCCTCGTTCCGTTTTCTCTCGTGTAATAGTCCTCCTTACGTTTTCTCTCATACTCGTGTAATAGTCCTCCTTACAGTTTCTCTTGTGTAATAGTCCTCCTTACGTTTTCTCTTGTGTAATAGTCCTCCTTACGTTTTCTCTTATACTCGTGTAATAGCTGCAGGTTGATGTTTATTTTCATGAATCTTGCCCAGGAGGCAGAACTGACCCATTTCCACTAGATGGGCTAGCTGCAAAGTAAAAATTGTGTATCGTAAAATGTATGAAAACAAAATGTAATTTAAGATCAGGGTTAGGCATTAGACTTAACAGTGTGGTTAGGGTTATGTTTAAAATAAGATTGTATGAATTTGTGGCTGTGCCAGCTAGTGACCACTCTGCAGAGCTGCCTCCAAGGGGAAGATTCATGACAATAAAATGCCAACCTGTGTAATTGTCCATGTACTGTGTTCTCTCCTAGTCATGTAATATAACATGTTCTACATTCTAGCCTACTTAATAGTCCCTTTTCTGTGTTCTAATGTAATTGTCCATGTTCTGTGTTCTCTCCTAGTCATGTAATAGAACATGTTCCACGTTCTACTCGTGTAATAGTCTATTTTGTCCGTGAGCTCCCTCTCAGGTAATGGAGGCCCTGCATATGGAATGATATGCTAATGAGGCAGGGCCCCCTTATCTTGTCGTCGGGGGGCCAAATTCCGACAGTGAATTGCGACAGTTGTAACAAAAGTAACAGAGCGTCTATTCAGCCTGCACTAATCCAGATGGGAAAGTCAAACAGCAGAAAGTCCGCCGCACAAACTCATTTCATCACGTTATTCATTTAGATATTGCCTTGGCGCTCCTGAGGAGGAAGGGGAAAGAAGAGCCCTCTGAAATGACCAACATGGCTGAGGCGTTTTGCACATGGTTCCTCCACTCCCTCTCCCCTCTTATCGCCTTAATTCATCCCGCCAATCTGGGCTGTCTTTACCCGCTAAATTTCCCTTTGACACGCATGCCTTCCCTCGCATAATCCTCCCTCCCGGGCAGAATTAAAAATGGAGGGAATAAGGAGGGACAGGTAGCTGGAGAATCTTTGAAATAATGCGACAGATAGACAGACAGCAATGATTTGACCAGATTCAAACAGGGGCTGATAAAGTTTATGGAGAGGAAAAGGTGACAGGTGGAAATGTGTGGAGACAGAGAAGTCGCTAAAGAGCCAGGTTATAAGAGTCCCTTCTAAATTGTGGGGCGAGAATGACTTCAGGGGTGAAATAGTGGCAAAGAAGATGATAATGTCAAAATGTCAGTCTTTTTAAATGTCTCATTTGAAGAAAATAAATGTTCTTTGAGGCTGAAATTGAGAGGTAGCAGCAACTATTTTCCTGTCTGCTTCCACCATTAAACTTTTGTCTATTTGTGAACTCTTAAATGCCCTGCTACAATACAGCCATTAGGGGTCCGGCATTGCCATCAGCCATTTTGGTTGGTTGCTGTGTAGCAGGTAGAACGTCCCATTGATGGCACGTGTACTGTTGCTGAAGTTTAAGCTTGGAAGACTTAACATTTGTTTCTCCAAATACCTGAGGCTCAATCAGGCTACAGCCTCGTCTAGACATCAGGCTACAGCCTCGTCTAGACATCAGGCTACAACCTCGTCTAGACATCAGGCTACAGCCTCGTCTAGACATCAGGCCTTATGGATTTACATCCTTTGACAACTTGATATCGCAACACGTGGGAAATAACAAGACAATGTCGACTTGAGGTGAAAGCTGTGGGGTGAGCACTTCGGGGGGTGCGCACTCTAGGTTGAGGCCTGGCTGTGGGTCTGACTAGCACTGTGGGGTGGGCTGAGGCCTGGCTGGAGGCTGTGGGTCTGACTAGCACTGTGGGTTGGGCTGAGGCCTGGGCCTTGGGGCTGTGGGTCTGACTAGTACTGTGGGCTGAGGCCTGGCTTGGGGCTGTGGGTCTGACTAGCACTGTGGGGTGGGCTGAGGCCTGGGCCTTGGGGCTGTGGGCTGTGGGTCTGACTAGCACTGTGGGGTGGGCTGAGGCCTGGGCCTTGGGTCTGTGGGGCTAGCAGTTGGGTGAGGGCTGTGAGATTCAGAGCTGTGGGGTGGGTTGGCTGAGAGCTAGGGCTGTGGGTGCACTGAGGGTAAGGGCTCAGGGCTGTGGGGGGTCTGAGCAAAGTGGATGGGTGGGCTGAACACTAGGGGTGGGGGGCTGAGCACTGGTTGTTGGGTGGCGGGGGGGCAGCTGTGAGGCGGTCGCCACTTGATTGGGCTCTGCAGGCTGAGACCAGCCAATTCAAAGCACCAGTGAGCCGAGACCGATTGGCCCTCCTGAGTTACAAAATCCCAGCGCTGCTCTCCTCATTTGCCCCCCAAAATATCTCTCATTCTCTCCTGTCAAAATGTCTGTTAGAGAAAGTTTGGGATTTTGGTATCATATTTCTAATGAATATTCGCAATAGGTCTGTTTGTAGACCAATGCAACATTGTCTATATGTCACACCGTTGGAAACCAGATTGTTCAGAATAAACACATCGCTATGATGTTGCAGTTGAAACTAATGTCAAAGACTCTGCAAGCCTCATCTCTCCCCTGCAATCCTTCAGCTTAGAGGGTTTATTGCTGCTGGCCTAAAGAAAAGTGAACCCCGTCCTAAAGAACAGTGAACCCCGTCCTAAAGAACAGTGAACCCTGTCCTAAAGAACAGTGAACCCTGTCCTAAAGAACAGTGAACCCTGTCCTAAAGAACAGTGAACCCTGTCCTAAAGAACAGTGAACCCCGTCCTAAAGAACAGTGAACCCCGTCCTGAAGAACAGTGAACCCCGTCCTGAAGAACAGTGAACCCCGTCCTGAAGAACAGTGAACCCCGTCCTAAAGAACAGTGAACCCCGTCCTGAAGAACAGTGAACCCTGTCCTGAAGAACAGTGAACCCCGTCCTGAAGAACAGTGAACCTCGTCCTAAAGAACAGTGAACCTCGTCCTAAAGAACAGTGAACCCCGTCCTAAAGAACAGTGAACCCCGTCCTAAAGAACAGTGAACCCCGTCCTAAAGAACAGTGAACCCCGTCCTAAAGAACAGTGAACCCCGTCCTAAAGAACAGTGAACCCCGTCCTAAAGAACAGTGAACCCCGTCCTAAAGAACAGTGAACCCCGTCCTAAAGAACAGTGAACCCCGTCCTAAAGAACAGTGAACCCCGTCCTAAAGAACAGTGAACCCCGTCCTAAAGAACAGTGAACCCCGTCCTAAAGAACAGTGAACCCCGTCCTAAAGAACAGTGAACCCCGTCCTAAAGAACAGTGAACCCCGTCCTAAAGAACAGTGAACCCCGTCCTAAAGAACAGTGAACCCCGTCCCAAAGAACAGTGAACCCCGTCCCAAAGAACAGTGAACCCCGTCCCAAAGAACAGTGAACCCCGTCCCAAAGAACAGTGAACCCCGTCCCAAAGAACAGTGAACCCCGTCCCAAAGAACAGTGAACCCCGTCCCAATGAACAGTGAACCCCGTCCCAATGAACAGTGAACCCCGTCCCAAAGAACAGTGAACCCCGTCCTAAAGAACAGTGAACCCCGTCCTAAAGAACAGTGAACCCCGTCCTAAAGAACAGTGAACCCCGTCCTAAAGAACAGTGAACCCCGTCCTAAAGAACAGTGAACCCCGTCCCAAAGAACAGTGAACCCCGTCCCAAAGAACAGTGAACCCCGTCCCAAAGAACAGTGAACCCCGTCCCAAAGAACAGTGAACCCCGTCCCAAAGAACAGTGAACCCCGTCCCAAAGAACAGTGAACCCCGTCCCAAAGAACAGTGAACCCCGTCCCAAAGAACAGTGAACCCCGTCCCAAAGAACAGTGAACCCCGTCCCAAAGAACAGTGAACCCCGTCCCAAAGAACAGTGAAACCCGTCCCAAAGAACAGTGAAACCCGTCCCAATGAACAGTGAAACCCGTCCCAATGAACAGTGAAACCCGTCCCAATGAACAGTGAAACCCGTCCTAAAGAACAGTGAAACCCGTCCTAAAGAACAGTGAAACCCGTCCTAAAGAACAGTGAAACCCGTCCTAAAGAACAGTGAAACCCGTCCTAAAGAACAGTGAAACCCAGCCTAAAGAACAGTGAAACCCAGCCTAGCCTAGGGCTGTTTTCTAATCATATTCCATGCATTGCTCTATAATCGTACTCCATTCTTGTCAGTTTTGAAAAATTGCATTTGGGGATAATTTAATATCAGGATTGGAAACCATTTATATTCTTGTATGTTAAAGGAAGAGGCATGCAATTACACTGAACAAAAATATAAACGCAACAATTTATTTTACCTTTATTTTACTAGGCAAGTCAGTTAAGAACAAATTCTTATTTTCAATGACGGCCTAGGAACAGTGGGTTAACTGCCTGTTCAGGGGCAGAACAACAGATTTGTACCTTGCCAGCTCGGCTCTAACCACTAGGCTACCCTGCCGCCCTGTAACAGTTCATATAAGGAAATCAGTCAATTGAAATAAATAAGTTGAAAATAAATAGGGGGGTCGATCAGAAAACCAGTCATTCTTGTGTGACTGCCATTTGCCTCATGCAGCGCAAAACATATCCTTCGCGTCATTGATCAGACTGTTCATTATGGCCTGTGGAATGTTGTCCCACTCCTTTTCAATGGCTGTGTGAAGTTACTGAATATTAGCGGGAACTGGAATCCAGCGCATCCGACCACGCTGAATGGGTGACATGTCTGGTGAGTATGCAGGCAATTGAATAACAGGGAGTTTTTCAGCTTCCAGAAATTGTGTACAGATCCTTGCGACATTGGGCTGTGCATTATCATGCTGAAACATGAGGTTGATAGCGGCAGATGCATGACACGACAACGGGTCTCAGGATCTTGTCATGGTATCGCTCTGCATTCAAATAGCCATTGATAAAATGCAATTGTATTCGTTTTCCATAGCTTATGCCTGCTCTTACCATAACCCCACCGCCACCATGGGGCATTCTATTCACAACGTTGACGTCAGTAAACTGCTCGCCCACGCGACGCCATACATGCTGTCTGTCATCTGCCTGGTACAGTTGAAACCGGGATTCATCTGTGAAGAGCACACTTCTCCAGCGTGCCAGTGGCCATCGAAGGTGAGCATTTGCCCACTGAAGTTGGTTAAGACGCCAAACTATATTCAGGGCAAGATCCCGGTGAAGACAAGCACGCAGATGAACTTCCCTGAGACGGTTTCTGACAGTTTTCAAAAATTGTACGCTCTCTCAACCTGAGACATCTGTTGCATTGTTGAGTGACAACTGCACATTTTAGTGGCCCTTCATTGTCCCCAGCGCAAGGTGCACCTGCATAATGATAATGCTGCTTAATCAGCCTCTTGATTATCTTAGCAAAGGAGAAATATTCACTAACAGGGATGTAAACAAATTTGTTTAGAAAATTTGAGAGATTAGAATTTTTTTTTTTTTCTTCTCATGAAACGTGGGACCAGCACTTTATATGTTGTGTTTATATTTTTGTTCAGTGTATATTAAGAAATGTTTTGCACAAACGTTTTCAAAAATATTGATTTTGGCCATTGGTGCCCGCAAAAAAACAGAAAAGTAATACGCATGACGTCTCTGAGTCAGGTAGGTGTTGGGCTGGTGTTGCTAAGCTTTTCATTCCTGACAATCCGATGTGTGTTTCTCTCTAGGTACAGTATGTGTGTGTCTTGTGTATTTGTCTCTA
>NC_068451.1:17101548-17122967 GCF_023373465.1 Oncorhynchus keta | reverse complement strand
ATGTTGTTGTGTTCTGTGTCTGTAGGTACAGTCAGCTGGTGCCATCCCTCCAAGCTATGCAATTCTCAGCTGCCACAGGCATCAGCCGCATCCTCATCATTCTGGGGCTGCTAAAGCCAGCCATCATGGGGGACAACATTGCTGAAGACCTCATACAGAGACAGGTGAGTCTGACTGAAATATCGCTGATGTCCATCATAAAGACCAAATTAACATATCTGGGGTCAGGTCAACAGCTCGTATGTTCTCAATGTCTTATTTTTAAACAATGCATTTGAATGTGTGAGTTTAATGTGCCTCAATATACCTGCTGACACCAGAAATGAAATTCCCTATTCTGTTATTGGGCAGGAGGAGATGTCCGGGTGTGATGGTTCAACCTTTTTGTGTTGGAGAACAATCTCTAACATAGCCACGGGATGGAGCTAGTGGTAGAGTAATGATCATTCCTTGGGAGGGAGGGAGGGAGGGAGGGAGGGAGGGAGGGAGGGAGAAAAAATATTGGTTCTATTTCCTGGAACCCACTTTTTGATAGCAACAGAGATGGACTTTATTTCAGCTTTTGAATACTACAGTTACCAAGGCGTTAAGGACATCAAGTGAGTCATTTTGCTTAAATTGTAGGGAAAGAGAAAGGGTTGGAGAGAGACAAGTGAATGTTATAATGCATACACACACACACTTACTTTCAGGCCACGGTCCAATGTTATCATATGTCTTTGTGTTCTCAGAAGTACCTCCTCAGTAACCCTGCCCACCAGAGCAGTGCTGTAGATGAACATTTTTTCCTGAATGAAAGTGCTTCTCAAGTCAGGTGAGACGAACATACAGTACATGTGAATGTAACATCAAGCTGTCATCACACAATCATTTTGGATATGCTCTACAGTATATCCAGAATTTACAAGTGTAAAAGCAAACTTATTTTGAGATTTGTATGTAATGTTTTGATAATTTTTCAGGGAAATCTCCAAATTCAAACCCCTCTCCAGTAGGACTTCTGTGAGTGTGATTATTGGGGATTATTTTGATGAGCAAATCCCTACTGCTCTAAACCAAGTGAGTAGTGTACAACTTTCCCCCCTCTATTAGTCTGTCTAGTGGCTGGCCAAATTTCATTTCTTAATCTTCACCCTGAAGTGTGTACTCAATGGGTAGGGTTGAAAAAATCATAGAACTTTCAAGGTAGCAGGTAGCTGACTAGTGGTGGCTATTCAGCAGCCTGATGGTCTGAGGCTAGAAGCTATTGGCCAGTCTGTTTGTTTTAGCCATGAAGCTCCTGTAATGCCCTCGTCTGATTCGTCACTCGGGTGGCTAAGGTTCCTTGATGGGACCGTTGATGAGAATGGGGGCGTGCCCAGCTTGGTTCCTCCTGAAGTCCACAATCATCACCTCTTTTGTTTTGCTGACGTTGAGGGAGGGGTTGTTCACCTGGCACCACACCGTCAGTGTGCCTACCTCCTCTCTGTATGGCTTCTTGTCATGGTTGGTAATCAGGCCTACTACTATCGTGTCATCAGCAAACTTGATAATGGAGTTGGAACTGTGAGGCCATGCAGTCTTGGGTATACAGGGAGTACAGGAGGAGACTAATAAGATGCACCCTTGTGGGTCCCCCGTGTTGAGGATCAGTGTGGAGGAGGTAATGTTGCATACCTTCACCACCTGGGGCGGCCCGTCAGGAAGTCCAGGACCCAGTTGCATAGTGAGGACGTAAGTCCCAGGGCTGTGAGCTCAGGGGGCGCTATGGTATTGAAGGCCGAGCTGAACAGCATTGGAAAATATTCCAGTCCATGTGATCAAAACAGTCTTGAAGCATGGATTCTGATTGGTCAGACCAGCAGTGTACAGACCTGACCACTGGAACTTTCCTCTTGACTCTTTGTTTGTAGATGGGGAAGAGCAAAATGGAGTCATGGTCAGATTTGCCGAAAGGAGGACAGGAGATGGCCTTATACCCGTGTTAATAGTAATTCGGAAGCACGGTTCTCAAATTACTTTTGTTAAAGTTCTCCACGACAATGAACGCTTCCTCCGGGTACTCGGTCTTTGAGGATCTTTGAGAGCTTTTTTGGTGTGAGTTTAGGGCGGGATGTACACAAAAGTAGCGATAATCCCTGAAAACTCTCGGAAGGTAAAAAGGGTGACATTTGACCAAGTATTCCAAGTCGTGAGTGCAGAAGCTCGCAAGTTTCTGGAAGTGTTCCTTGTCGCACTACTTGTTATTGATCATAAAGCAGAGCCATCTGCCTTTGTTCTTGCTAGAGAGAGCCCTCGGCCTTTGTTCTTGCTAGAGAGAGCCCTCTGCCTTTGTTCTTGCTAGAGAGAGCCCTCTGCCTTTGTTCTTGCTAGAGAGATCCCTCTGCCTTTGTTCTTGCTAGAGAGATCCCTCTGCCTTTGTTCTTGCTAGAGAGAGCCCTCTGCCTTTGTTCTTGCTAGAGAGATCCCTCTGCCTTTGTTCTTGCTAGAGAGATCCCTCTGCCTTTGTTCTTGCTAGAGAGATCCCTCTGCCTTTGTTCTTGCTAGAGAGAGCCCTCTGCCTTTGTTCTTGCTAGAGAGAGCCCTCTGCCTTTGTCCTTGCTAGAGAGATCCCTCTGCCTTTGTCCTTGCTAGAGAGATCCCTCTGCCTTTGTTCTTGCTAGAGAGATCCCTCTGCCTTTGTTCTTGCTAGAGAGAGCCCTCTGCCTTTGTCCTTGCTAGAGAGAGCCCTCTGCCTTTGTCCTTGCTAGAGAGAGCCCTCTGCCTTTGTTCTTGCTAGAGAGAGCCCTCTGCCTTTGTTCTTGCTAGAGAGAGCCCTCTGCCTTTGTTCTTGCTAGACAGAGCCCTCTGCCTTTGTTCTTGCTAGAGAGAGCCCTCTGCCTTTGTTCTTGCTAGACAGAGCCCTCTGCCTTTGTTCTTGCTCAACAGAGCCCTCTTCCTATCCGCTTGATGAACTGTCAAACACGCTGGTTGTATATAATCTGTTCGTATGTGGGAGGAAAGTCGGGTCTCAGAAAAACAGAGTATGTTGCAGAATCTGCTGTCCCTCTGGGCGGAGATCCTTGCACTAAGTTCATCAAGTTTATCCACTAATGGTTGAACATTGGAGAGTAGTATGCTTGTTAATGGAGGACGGGTCACCCAGCGTCTCAATCTCACTAAGATCCTCCCACATCTGCCTCTCCATCTGTGTCTTATTTCCTGCTCTCCGGTAGGACTCCCAGGCAACCCGGCACCTCACCGAAGAACGTACACCATTGTTCCGCCGTCTTTGGGAATTTGAGAAAGTCGGGTGGATGGTGTGACTACCAAGCGATTCATATTCCAATAGTTCTACCTGGGGGGTATGAAGTAATGCACAAAACAAACTGAGTAAGAACATTTTTAGAAAAAGTAGAAACCTGCAATGTTTTGTAGGAGCTCGAGGTGATGCTCCACTCATTGCTGCCGTCTTAGCCAACGCCTGCACTAGTTCAGGGGACGGCACTACTGCACAGTGCACACTTCGGGAGAAAGGGGATGGATGGAATTGGGATAATGCATATTGACTGTTTCTCGCAGGGCCCTCAAACTCTAACTCAAATGAACATTGACTGACTATATGTGCTTCCACATCAGGTGGTGGCCCAGCTTCAGAAGACGTTACTGGAGCAGACTTACCCTTCGGCCAACCAGATCCATGTTAAAGGAGGGGACCGCAGGATGATCTACAAGAGGCCGTCTGTTGTTAGCAAACACCTGTGGAAGCTGGTGTCCCAACGGCAGTCCAAACAGCAGAGCCAATGACCATAGAGATCTATAGAAGACATCTAGTTCTATTGCTCTAATTTCAAGGTTCAAATTCTGTGCCAGTGACACACTGATTCTGCTGCCAAATCTCTCAACTACACTCACAACTGGAAGATGAAGTCATATGTCAGAGATTCCATGTTTAGTTTTTTTCCAGTGATGATTTTTGACAGGAACACATGTCAAGTATATATGTGCACAAATGAAACCGGTTTCAATCGATTGATTTATTATTTGTATACTTTATTACAAGTAGAAATATCAGACAGTTTTGCCTTAATGTTTGTAAATAAATAATAAATTCTTCTGAATTTGTGTCTGTTAACTCTATCTTTCTGGGATGTAATTCAGTCTGTAAAGCTGCAGCGTTACAGATCCCATGATAGAATGTAAAGGTGACGATGTAAAGGGAATTTCCGATTGAGCCGACACATGCAGTGTTTACCGTGAATGCAGTCTCTAAAGCGGGAACATTGACTTTAAATTTGATTCACACTGTAAAGCTGAATTTCCGTGATGTGGCTTGAACAGAGCACTCAGAGCAAACAGTGCAATCTAATCTACACATCCACTACAATGATACTGTGTTGTAGCTTTGAAAGAAAAGACCAAACATCAATGGATTATCCTGAGGATTTAAGTTTAATTATGACACCACATCAAAATAAAAATTATTTCCAACAGTTCTGGAACTTTATTCCATCCATATACATGCATAGCAACAACGTTTTTTAAGAAACTTTTTTTTCTCCCATAATTAGGACAATGGAATGATTATTTTACATCACTATCCCCCGTCAACCAACTTCCCAACCCAGCTTGTCCATCATCAACAGCAATAAATGTAATTCTTGTACAATGTTTTTTTCCCTCATATATGCAGTCCCCCTCATAATACTGCTTTCAGTAATGTTCCCTCATTTACAAAGTATTGCATCGACAGCAAATTCTAGAAAGGGAGACCAAAGTGTAGTTCAGCAAACAGAAATATGAGTACTGTACAAGAATGTTGCCATCCTCCTGAAAACATCCACGTCTGAATTGAAGAAAAGAGACAGGGACACAGCCACATACGTATGCTAAGCCAAGTGTATGCCAAAACAGAAGATGCAGCTGGATTGTACCTGGCTATCCCACCGAAGGGTTAAGGCCAAGAATCCGAGTCATGAATAGCAAAGCTGCAAATGACATTTAGGCATATACAAAAACTGTTACAGCAAATAAGAATAGACAAGTGCTTCAGTAGCTATTTTGTGTCTAAAATGCATCTCATTTTGTATTCTATCGTTTCATTGAGCCTACATTACAGTGTAAACAATATGTGTGCTACACAAGAATGACTATACAATAACGTTACAAACAACTCTGATATAAATTTCATTTGAATTTTAAATTAAGATCACTACTATTAATACTGATTGTAAAATAAATAAATGTGAAAGTGGCACCAATATTACTCTGGATTCATTTTTTTTTTTTCTTTTTTAACCAATGATTTGCAATGAGGTGTTAAAATGATGAAAGAAGAAGCCTCTTTTGATTGTCCACAAGCAGTGTTTAGAACTGCGTGAGTGATCCATTATTCCAGACACGACAGTGTACCCAAACAGAAAAAAGGGGAGTGGGAAGGGACAGGAAAACTAAACAGGAACTAGTTCATTTCACATGCTCCGCAGCATGTGACGAACAGTAAAACTTCTTATGGGTAATAAAGTTTGATAGGTTGTTGAATTGGATGTCACAGAGGCGGCAGTACTTCCCGCTGCCAGGAGCCTGGGAAGACCCATTCACACCCTTTGTCACCGTGGGCACCGTCTCCTCGGTCGGAGACTTGGACGCGGGTGACACGTTCTCGTTGGAGTCGGACGGGTTCTCCGCGCCCCACGTGGGTGAGGGGTGGCCGTCTTGCTGCTGGGGATTGTGGGATTGGTTATCCTGGTTGGGTGGGACGGGCCCCGATCCCGAGCGCTCCTCTGGCTTGTGACCGCCGTTGACTATCACCATGCCCCTGTTTTTGGGCAGCAGGGGCAGTGGCTCTTTGCTGGGGAGTGGGCAGCCGTTGGCAGCAGGCTGCTCTCTCCCCGTCTCTGGTCCCCCTCCATTAGTGCTCTGCTCCTGCTCGCTGCTCACCTCTCTCTCGCCCTGCATGACCAGCCCGCCGGCCACGTAATCGGTCGGCTTTATCCCGAAGTAGGGCGATATTTGCTCGGCACCTTTCATCTTCTTTATTGCGCCGGGATAAAGGCAGTGGGGCAGAAACATGTTCTCGTCTTTAGTCGGGATGAGCTGAGCCTCGCTGAAGGGCTTGAGCCCCGGCACTGGGCCCATGTGAGGGGGGAACATTCCACCCCCATTCTGCACAATCATTTTATCATTGCCGTTCTTCTCACATGGGCTCTTATCGTAGGCGTCATCAGGATTACTGCCTTCACTCTTCACCACGTCTGGGAACATGGTCTCACCACCGTGCTGCTGGGAGGCTGTGGCTGTTGTCACAGGGCAAAAGTTTTGTTTATGCGCAAGGTAGTTCTCCACTTTGTTAAAACTGATCTTGCACACTGTACATTCGTGATAGTCTAACAGTCTTTTGGGGGAGTTTGGCGATGTCTTGTCATTGGGGATTGGCGAGCACTTTTTGCTGAGATCGATGGGTGCGTCCAGCTCCTGCTGGTCCATAGTGGCATTACTGTTGGGGGCCATGATAGACTTGGTGACGGTGAGGGAAGCCTCCAGGTGTTTGGGGACCATCCCTGGGAAGACGTCACAGCGAGGGTGAAAGCGGTCGGCCAGGCTCTCCACCGCCTCCTGGGAGGTACAGGGGTTCGCCATAGGAGGGACCCCCAGGAACCCTGGCTGCCCAATGGAGGGTCCTCTCGGGTCCTGGTCTGGGAGACACATCTCGTACATCTTTCTGCGCTTGCGGGTCCTCATGGTCCTCTGCATGGAGGGAACCTTGTTGGCGGACATGCGTTTCATGGGGGGGTCGTGACGCGTAGCACAATAGTACTGCTTGTGGACCATGTAGGTCTCGTGGCGGCTAAAGGTGATATTGCAGGCCGCACAGGAAGTCTGGTTGGGGTCGTTGACATCAGTCTCCACCAGAGGCGTGTTGGTAGGGCTCTTCCCCTCCACCGCCTGCTGCTTCCCGTTCGGCCTCTCCTCTACGCCGGTCGGGGTGGTGGAGACCTTCTTCACCTGCCCCTGGGAGCTCCTTCTCTGGGCCTGGGCCTTTCACTGCCCCGCCTGCATTGATCATGTCCAGAACACTCTGAGAGTTGACTGACAAACAGGCCGACTGCATCAGGTGGCTGTCGGTGACCTCAGACGGGTGGCATCCGGTGAGCATACTGACTGAGCTGTGGCCGCTGTTGGGGCTCACGGCCTTGTCTGAGATGCTGGAAAAGTCAGGCGACTTGGTCATGTGCTGCCAACGACTGTTACAGTAGTGCTTTTTGTGGACCAGGTAGTTTTCCAGGTTGTTGAAGGTGATATTGCATTCGAAACACGTTGCCCCTTTGGGTATGAGGGGGCTGTAGATCACCGGAGGGTAGACTGTGTTCCCTCCATGGCGTAGCCTCCGGTGCACCAGCTCTGACATTTTAGCCAGAATCTCAGAAGCCTGCGGGACGACAGAAATGTCCTGGGAGAAAGCGAACTGGGACAGGAAGGGCCCCATGGGGTAGGTGGGGCCCATGTTATGCTGAACAGGAGAGGAGGCCAAGCGGGGGCTGGAGGGCTCAGACTTGATCCGGGTGTAGGAGAAGCTGGCCTTACTGCCCGGATGGCCACCGTCCCCCTTCAACCCTGACAGCATGGGCTTTTTCTCAGCCTTCTCCAGCTCGCTGTCGATGGTGGCGTCCTTGCTGAGGGATCCTTTGGGACTCTGGAGAGCTTCCTTCCGGTTGGCCAGCTCGACGCGGGCCGCCGCCTGCTGCAGGGCTTCCTCCGCCCCCCTGGGGGAGTGCTCGCTGTCGCTCTCCCTGTGAAGTTTGCTGCCACCACCGTGGCCATGGTGGCTGTGTAAGTCCTGATGCTGCAAGAGTTCCCTGTGGTTCTGAAAGCTGATATGGCAGTGATTGCATCTGAAGGCGGCCTGTGACAGGTGAGAGAGGATGTGATGTTGGAACGTAATAAGAGAATCCGCCGTGTAGTTACAGATTGTGCATTTCAAGCTGGTGCCAGGGGGGAGTGTCTCTTCCATTTTGACACCTGTTAGGGAGATAAAAGGACACTGTTGAGATTCTTCGTCGCCTTCCCACTCTGCCTTAAACGTTAACTACGGCTACGATCAAAACCTGATGCATTATGCCAAGCTTACTGCCAACCTCCCTGATTTTTGGTTGGGCTGAAAGCTGAACTGTCAACTGCTTAAGCTGACAGGGGGATGTGTATATTTATGGGGCTAAGAGCAGTAGTTCACTTTTCCAATTATTTTACCTGACTAATGTGAAGCTGACAGTGTCTTAATGTCAAGCAATACTTTTCATTACAAAACCGAATACTAAAATGACTGACAAATATTAAAGGTATACTGTTCTCAACGGGATTAAATAATACATCAGATTACCTTTAATGATCAGCACATCTCATGTCAACATCACTCAATGGTGAGATACTTACAACTAAATGAAAGCTACTTTACTAGTATTACTACAGTAGAAGTTCAACTACTATACTAATAGTACTAGCAGGACATCTCTACTCACCGCTGTGCGTGCTCAGGTGCATTTCCAGGGCCCTGGCGCTGGTGAAGCTCTTGTTGCACTGTGGGAAGGGGCAGATGCTGGGTGTCTGGTGGAGTCCGTTGTCGTTCTCCTCCCCTTGGCTCTCTGGCTCCCTCTGCCTGCCACTGCAGTAGTACATCAGGTGGGCCTGCAGGTTCCTCTCACTGCGGTACCAGATCCCACACGCCTTACATGGGAAGATGTCCTCTGGAGAGAGAGGGTAAAACACAGGGTACAACGTCAGGGTTGAACACAGGGTACAACGTCAGGGTAAAACACAGGGTACAACGTCAGGGTAGAACACAGGGTACAACGTCAGGTTAAAACACAGGGTACAACGTCAGGGTAAAACACAGGGTACAACGTCAGGGTAGAACACAGGGTACAACGTCAGGGTAAAACACAGGGTACAACGTCAGGGTAAAACACAGGGTACAACGTCAGGGTAGAACACAGGGTACAACGTCAGGGTAAAACACAGGGTACAACGTCAGGGTAAAACACAGGGTACAACGTCAGGGTAAAACACAGGGTACAACGTCAGGGTAAAACACAGGGTACAACGTCAGGGTAAAACACAGGGTACAACGTCAGGGTAGAACGTCAGTGTACGTTTCGTGCGCACACAACAACATGCACACGTATGCACATACAACACACACACGTTTCTTTCTCTTTATAGCTCTGATTTGATACCCAAAGCCAGGAAAAAACCCTGTAATACCCAAGCCTGTGATAGGACTGTGTCGATACCACTAGGTTGATGCCCTTTCTCAAGGGCAACTGAAACACTGGACCATCTGCCTGCAGCAGAGCAGCCTCCCTGTCGAGCTGAACCCAGATAGCCCTTATTAAGTAAACAAATGCACTATTTGCATGAAGCTTGTATTTTGCAATTAACAGGTTAGTGGGAGGCTCGCCTGTGTTTATGTGAACCCAAACAGAAGGTCGACAGCTCTTATCTCAACCGCTCTTAACACAGACTCATCTGGGTTAATCTACAGCCCATAGACGGATGGACGGACAGACATTTAGGGCTATGTCCAAAACGGCACCCTATTCCCTATATAGTGCAATACCTTTGTCCAGAGTCTGCACCCTCTTTCCTATAGTGCACTACTTAAAGTTTTGGCCTAAAGTAGTGGACTACATAGGGAATAGAGTCCATTTCAAACACAGCCCTAGGTGAGACCACAGTACAGACTAGCCATGGAGTGTATTGTAACTCACTGTTGACGATGGCGGTGGGCAGAATGGAGGCCATGGCGGCCTGCTGAGGCAGGAGCTGGATGGTGTCCAGCAGTCTAGCCGGGTACATCCCCTCGCTCAGAGACATGTGGTTGATGGCCTGTAGACGGGAGTCAAAGTCCACGGCGAACGCCACTAGCTCCTCGCCCCCCATGATGTTCTTAGTGGTGGTACACCACAGCTGGCCACCTGGAACAGACAGAAGGGGAACATGCTGAAAAATATTTTATCCTGTGTGACTCTGTTGGTAGAGCATGGTAGTGTTAGCCTGTGTAGCTTAGTAGATGGGTTCAATTCCCACTGGGGACAGTATTATATTATTATTATTGATGTTTCACCCTATAGGTGACTCCAAACTCTGGAGTTCAGAGGGTATGGAATTCCATCCAGAGGGAAATATTATAAGGACTTAATAATAATGACTATATAATGACTTAAGTGTGAAATCACAATGTCATACTTTGGTTAAAGTATCAGTAAGAAATGTCATACTCAGTGGGGTAAATTGTAGTAGGTCTTTGCATTGGAGCTATACTGTATACTTCAGTAATATAGCATATCCTCAAACAGATCCTCTACACACTATTAGATGTTTGTGTTTAGGGATGAAACATCCCAGTGAAATCTTCTGAACATTTTCATTAAGTTAGGATGAGAGAGCGGAAGGGGAGGAAGGGGTAGAGGAAGGTTTTTAGCTTAGATAATATTTATCTCCTGCACATGACAGGCTTTTCAGCTGCACTTCATTTTCCTTTGAAGAGATTAAAGTTTTAATATGACTATTTACAAAAATCTGTCTGGAGCGATAACAACAAACGATGATACGCTCACGCTAAATGGCAGAATTAGGACATTGTTTCAGAGAAAAGCTGGACAATTAATTAGGGCACTCTGTTAGCTTTCAAAGATGTGCAAACACTCCGACAGAGCAGCGTCAGGATGAGAGAGGACCTGTAATTTGAGTCCAGCTGCTGTGGGAATAAGGGGCGTTGCAGAAGAGAGGGGAGAGGTATGAAGGGTAGAACAGAAGACTAACTGCACCCCACTCATAGTTCCATCCTCCACACTTTGGAGAGACACTGATTACAAATGTTTACACAAAACGTAGAAATCACTGGTTTTAATGGTCAGTGTAGACAGGGTTGAGGTTTTCAAGTGAGGCTCCCCCAACCCAGGGAGGAAAACTGAAGAGTAACTGCTGTAGTTACTATGAAATGACATGATGGAATGATTGTTATGAAGCCTAACTTCCACACCAATCTGAGGATGTATCACTCCTCTCTGGTACACCTTCCACGGCATTCCATCTCCCACCTGACGCTTCTGATAACCTCGCTATTCCCATTAACACATTTCCCAAACTTTTCATGACATTTATGTCAAACAGCACTGAAATTAAACACTATTACAAATGTGTCATAGGAGTGAAGCAAGCTGTAGTAAAATATGCCATCTTTTATAGTCCCATTTCTGTGTGCAAGGAAAGCTCAGTGTGTGTGTGTGTGTGTGCGTATGCATCCGTGTGTGTGAGTGGCAGGCAGCAGGCAGCACTAGCTCCTTTAAAGAACAGTGCCTATCTGCTAGCCAATCTCCCGTGATGAGAGACACACTTCAGGTCCCTCCACTTGAGTGCTGGTTTTGATTCTCTCTCACCACACACAGCCTGGAGAGGCCCTTTGAATTTTTATCTCCTAATTAAAGTAACAAAACTCCACTACCGTCAGACAGCGTTACCATCAAGGTAGGTACTAACTGCCAGCGAGCAGCCACCATGGAGGGGGAGGTGGGGGGCAGATCGTCACTACTCACCATCAAAAGTTTCAATTGGTAGAGATTCCACTTCTCAGGTTCTCGGTTAACAAAGAGAATGGAGAAAAACACCCTGATACTGAACTCACGACAGACTTACATTTTCACTGTCTTTGAAAACAATTTCAGTTAAAGATGCTCTGAATTACTGCAAGCCTTCCACTGCTAATTGCTAATGACTGTTAGTACTAACCTACAATGCAATTCACCTATGAAATATGCACAGCAATGTGACTCCTTCAGCCAGCCACACTACAGACACCCATCTGTCATCTGTGAGAATGCTGGGGTGGTGTTCTAAAACACAGAATAGTGACTGAATCATTACTGCCTCAGAGGAGACCTCCACCACCAAACTCAGGTGGAGGCTTAGTCCCAAATTAGCACACTATTTTGACCAGAGCTATGGTGCTGTGGACACAAGTAGTGCTCTAAATGGGGAATATGGTGGCATTTGAGAAATACACATAGATGGAAGCTCAGGAGATCCCCAGAGATCCACTGGAGATCCACTGAGATGTTGCTCTCAGGGCATCACTGTACACCACAGTTCTTGCTTCCCAAGCTTGGTCTTGATGGAGAACCAAATGATTTGTTCTAGGCCAGCACTGACACACACAAATGTGCATCCCTCTGGGTTCCTATGACAAGGATTGCCAAACACCTCTTACTGTACTGAAAGTTTATCTGTATCATACTGGCTGCTTTTGCCAATTTTGAAAGTGCACAGCCCACAAGTAAAACTGGGGAAAAGGCTAAAAAGTAGCAGCTTGTGTGATTTGCACTGTTTTGCCTGTTAGCGAGCTAGCTCTCTGCAATGAGCTGCCTGCCTGGCTTTGTGCAGCGGCCAATACAGTTGGAATGAACGCTATTGTGCTGAATCCTCCTGCAGAGCACCTGATAAAAGAATAAAGAACTATGACATATTCTAAAAACAATAGAGGAATTAAGGAGAGACAATAGGCCAGCTGCTTCATTAAAACAATCAAAAAACCGCATCCTGTACCTAGTCCAGATAATTAAAAACACTGCTTTGCTTTCTCCATTCCCCCTCCCTCTCTCTCCCTCTCCCCCTCTTTCTCTCTGCCCCTCTCTCTCTTTCTCTCTCTCTTTCTCTCTTTCTCTCTCTCTCTCTGCGCTCTCTCTCTCTCTCTCTCTCTCTCTCTCTCTCTCTCTCTCTCTCTCTCTCTCTCTCTCCCCTCTCTCTCCTCCTCTCTCTCTCTCTCTCTCCCCCCTCTCTCTCTCTCCCCCTCTCTCTCTCTCTCTCTCTCTCTCCCCATCTCTCTCTCTCTCTCTCTCTCTCTCTCTCTCTCCTCTCTCTCTCTCTCTCTCTCTCTCTCTCTCTCTCTCTCTCTCTCTCCCTCTCAATATAATAATCCCAGCTCTACATTGGGCCGGCAAATGAGGCTCAGCTGGCCTAATACCCATTCCTTCTCTTCCCCTTTGATGAATGCCGTATTTGAACATGTAGTTGAAGATGAACATATGACAGAATTCAAGAAACAAAATGATGAGAGGGAGGGGGTGCATCGTATATGTAAGTACTTTCACAAATCAAACGTCATGGATCGTATGGGGAAATAAGGCACATGCACTGTTCGTCCCTCCTCCCCAACTACAAACTCCAGAGATTTCAAAGTCACACATCAGAGGTCATTTTACATGTCTTCAGCTTTAAATAACAATGGATGTACAGTAAAGTAGCCTATACAGCAGAAGTGTTCCATTTGTACCCTATGAGGTCCAGAGCCTGCTGGTTTTCTGTTCTACCTGATAATGTATTGGACCCCACCTGATATCCCAGATCTAAATCAGTCCCTGATTGGAGGGGAATAATGACATTGAGGGCTATACATTTACATTCAGCAGACACTCTTATCCAGAGCAATTAGTATTAAGTGCCTTGCTCAAGGGAACATCGGCAGATTTTTCAACTAGTTGGCTTGGGGATTCAAACCAGCAACCTTTCGATTATTGGCCCAACGCGCTAACCACTAGGCTACCTGCCACGCTAGTGTAAATGTGAACATGGGCCACCGTGGTGGGGAGGAACAGACAGTATAAGATACTCGAGGTTATGAGGAATGGAATACATTTGCTCCTGCCTGCACCACACCACTGTCCGTATCTTAATGAAAACACAAACACATCTCTCCAGCCTTGTTGCAGTGAGAGAACTGGGAGGAGACGACAAAGCAACACACATAACAGAAGGGTTTGCATAATTAAACTGGCCTGCAGACAGGTATTCAAATGTTTGTGTGTAAACAGCACGACTCTGTAATAGTTTGCTGTAAAATGCATAGTAACGCACATCAGCTCTCCCATCTGTCTACAACACAGGCCAGGCCCACTGCACATTATGGGGCTGAGGGTGGCTTTCAGCAAACATACAGTAACCACATTGTATTCTATGGATTTGCAGCACACTTTTGAGACAGGCCACTGTAACCATGTGGTCTCTCTCCTTGAGGAGCTGTTTCCAGGAGCTTGATGGTGATTTGCAAACGGCCTGATTATTTCAGGCCCCTTATCCTCTCTCTCTCTCTCTCTCTCTCTCTCTCTCTCTCTCTCTCTCTCTCTCTCTCTTTCTCTGTCCCTTTATTTATCTCTCTCTCTCTCTCTCTCTCTCTCTCTCTCTCTCTCTCTCTCTCTCTCTCTCTTTCTTTCTCTCTCTCTCTGTCCCTTTATTTATCTCTCTCTGCCCCCCTCTCTCTCTCTCTCTCTCTCTCTCTCTCTCTCTCTCTCTCTCTCTCTCTCTCCCTTTATTTATCTCTCTCTCTCTGCCCCCTCTCTCTCTCTCTCTCTCTCTCTCTCTCTCTCTCTCTCTCTCTCTCTCTCTCTCTCTCTCTCTCTCTCTCTCTCTCTCTCTCATTTGTGAAGTGATGGTGGTAAAGCCGGAGGGCTCAGTGCTTTTGTAATTAAAGACCTCTGGTCTTGTCTCCAAATCAGCCCAGACTGTTGTTTAACGGACGGCTAACCAGGGAAAGCCTCCTGGCACCTACAAATATCAAGTAGCTGCCTGCCTGCCATGTTTGTTAACTTGTTCGTGGTTTAAATGTTCTATTAACCTAGACTGTGTTAGCCCGTTGAGCTAAAGACTAGAAATTATCTCAGGAAGCTAACGCAATTCTTCAGGTTTCCGTCACAAGGCTACTAATCACACAAGTATGATTCACTAAACCATAAACATAAATCATATTCAGTGCAACGTCTACATTATGAATATATGGAACTAACAGAAGACAATTCTCATACTAACAACAGCCTATACCTACAGAAAAACTAAACAAACTCCTCTTCTCATGAATAACAGCAAATATTGATAGTGTTTCTGAACAGACAGGATGGTGATATGGCAGCAGACTGTCAAACCATCAGGTTAAGACAACAGCCAGAGTGCTGTGTGAGCTGAGTGAGACTTCCCATGGCAGAGTGAATGTGAAAAGTCACTAATGGGTCAAACAATCCTATTGTTACAGGGTGTGGTGTGGAATAAACTGCAGTTAGCGGACTATAACAATCCTCTTATTCTCTGCTCACTCCGCCTCCCACTCTGATGATGTTATTCTGGCCACCACTAGAAGGCGCTCTTCTCATGCTAAAATGCAACTCCGTTTACCCGTGTTGATGCATAGACACCCTAAACACGGCAGCATGTCAGACTCCGTCCATACGTTCAAGAAGGTATAGAATGGGAAGCACTCTTATGACCTTCATTTACTCTGTTTCTACAGTGAAAACAAGTTGTTCTGAGACAATGTATATGATGAGGATATTCATCATATCTCAGGTATTATGACGGTTATCGATCTGTTGTACCAGTCATCACGTTTGTGAAAATACTAATAGCCTAGGAGTCAATTTTGTGCAGCAGTTTTGAGGCATAAAATAATGTATTCTATTGACAATACCACTCGTTTAAATGAGCATGGTTGAATAAATAATAAATATATAAATATATAACACTACAGTGTACAGACTCATTTTAACATCAAGTGTTTTGCAGATGATAGGCAACACTGAAAGCTCATGGATGGCCTTGAGCAAATGGCACAGGGGTCAGAGGCCACAAATTAAACCTGGGTTCCCAGGAGAGTGTCATACAGAATCCCACTGGTACACATTCATACCAGCTACAAAGACACTAAACTACAACACATCTCAGAAGAATCATATTATTTCAGTTAACATATATTCAATATTGTCATTCTGAGTTCTGGAACAAAGAAAATCTGTTTCAAAATTCCTAGTTTCCAGCAATGATCTGATTGAGTGAATGATTTTGCACAGTGTAGAAATGAGATGCTTCCTTTTATAATTAAATGATATTTCTTTAGCAAATCTCTGGAGACGCATGAATCTGTTTCATTGCACAGTGAAAATGATATTGGCAAGTGCCCGTTTGTCTGGTAATATTACTGAGAGAGAGAGAGAGAGAGAGAGAGAGAGAGAGAGAGAGAGAGAGAGAGAGAGAGAGAGAGAGAGAGAGAGAGAGAGAGAGAGAGAGAGAGAGAGAGAGAGAGAGAGAGAGAGAGAGAGAGAGAGAGAGAGAGAGAGAGAGAGAGAGAGAGAGAGAGAGAGAGAGAGAGAGAGAGCGAGAGAGAGAGAGAGAAAGCATAGAGAGAGAGAGAGAGAGAGAGAGAGAGAGAGAGAGAGGGAGAGAGCGAGAGAGAGGGGGGCAGAGAGAGAGAGATAAATAAAGGGACAGAGAGAGAGAGAAAGAGAGAGAGAGAGAGAGGGACAGAGAGAGAGAGAGATAAATAAAGGGACAGAGAGAGAGAGAGAGAAAGAGAGAGAGAGAGAGAGAGAGAGAGAGAGAGGGACAGAGAGAGATCAAAATGTGAATGAATATGCCAAGTTTTTATAGGTCTATTAGAACTGAGAAATTATAAGGGAATTGAAAAGATGTTAAATGCTACATTTGTTTGATTACAATTTATATAAAAATGGTATTTATTGAAATGAATTGGTGCAGTGAGATATAAACAATATAAAGTAAATTGTTATATATATCAAAATTATAAATGCCAAATATGTGAGCCAAATATGATAAGAGACTGCTGTGAAATGTATTTAAAAAATGTAGTGAATATAACAATCTCATAATGACACAAACACTTTCTGTAATTCTGATAATACATGATCAGAAATGTATAGTTTAATAGTTTTTTCTGAACATTACACTACGGACACTAAACACATTTCAAAAGGAATTTTAGATTCTCATGGGTGTCACTTTTATATTTTATTTCTAGGTAATAACATTACAAATTCCATGAAACAATGCTAAAACCCTTACGGACTTGGGCTAAATGTTCCAATCAGCACATTTAAAGTGTGGTGCACAACGAGGACCACTTTTGGAAAGGGTTTTCATTCAAACCTTTAAGGGGTATCCTCTGGGTTCGCATTGAACATTTTGTTTTAATGCCATTTACCAAATCAAATTCAACAACAAAAAAAACACCCTTGTCCTCTAGGTTTCCCAGGTCTAACTGTGCTGTGTTCTCTCCTCTTCCCGGGCTGGGTCCTGGTTGTGGCCAGATGACATGTGTTTACTGGGGCTCTGCTGGGGGCCTGGGTCTGGCTCTCTGTCCTGACCAGGCTATGTGTTAATGGGACGTGGAGGTCCCTGTGACAGGCCGCTGCTGTGTTGAGCACCACCACCAACACCACCACCACCCGGGGCAGAGCCAACTAAGCAAAGCTGTCCCAGAACCCCAGCTGTGGCCCGGTGGCCCACGTCCCCCTTCCGATCATGCTACTCGGGGGAGGGAGCAGGGGAGCAGGTGAACGGCGGAGCTCCAAAAGGAGGGCCAGGGACTGGGAGAGAGACACAAGGACGCAGCGCCTCAGTAGCTACTCCAACATGGCTCTGTCCCCGCGCCACCACGCACCACATGGCCTGCCTGGTATATGGACGCCAGCCCTAATGCAAATGCCCTAACGCCGTTTAAAATGGGCCACTCTCCTTTTTGGAAAGGTCTATTTGGGCCTTCTGGAGATAGCAGTTTTTTTTAGAGAGCGATGAGAGGGGGAGATGAGAGATGCACCTGCCTAGGCTATCAACCATTTTGGAATGTTGGGACATTTTATCTGATCTGGGTGAGAATGGAACCGGAATTTCCAAAGTTGTGATCTACATGAACTTGATGAGCAAACTAGCATATACTGTGTGCTGCAAAGGTTTCTGTGCAACCTCCTCTGAAAGAAAAACAGAGTGGGATTGTGCCTGCTGTTGTTCACAGAGCCCAGTGACAGACAGAAAGACAGACAGTGAACACAGACAGAGTGAAAACAGCAACACGGCAGCACAGCCTCCTGAGTCCAGGCGACCACCACCACAACCATGGCTCCCTCCATCCCACCCTAACATGCCCTCTGCCTCTGCACCCCTGTAATTCTACATATTGCTTAAACTAAGCGCTAATTACATTTTCTGTCAGTTTGCAGGAGAAATAAATAATCTGTAGCTAAAAGGCCTAATTGCGTTTGTCACATTGTGGTCTCGGTGGCTGGTGCGATGGGAGCAGCAGCCGCTGGCCCTTCCTCGTTGCCATTCTGTCGTCCTGGCAAGGCCCCTCACTGCCCCAGGTATCGCCACGCAGCCATCTGGAGCCGACATCTGTCCCTCTATTGATCACAAGGGTTTAGCACTTGATCAAACAGACTGCGACAGGATATTGCTCTTTTCCCCACAGAAAAGGCCAATCGCTTGCGTGAGGGTAATAGAGTGGAACTGAGATACGCCACCAGCACGGCGGGCAGGCGGGCAGGCGGGCAGGCGGG
Source organism: Oncorhynchus keta (assembly GCF_023373465.1). Taxonomy (NCBI): domain Eukaryota; kingdom Metazoa; phylum Chordata; class Actinopteri; order Salmoniformes; family Salmonidae; genus Oncorhynchus; species Oncorhynchus keta. The sequence goes on along the minus strand of NC_068451.1, from coordinate 17,104,626 downwards.
CAGGCGAGCAGGCGGGCAGGCAGGCGGGCAGGCAGCAGCGGTAGTGGCAGGGATGGCAGTAGTGAGGTGGCCGAGCCACTACTGTCCAATGCCAGTTTGAGCCAATAGACCAGCCACACTCTCTCTCTCACTCTCTGCTGCTGCTGCTGTTTCAACAAAACACTCCATTTTAAAGTGTGAGAATAACTCAAGCTCTGAAGCTAAATTAAAACTATATTAGCCACAATTTTCCACTTCAATATTTTCCACTTCTTTCCTCTCCTCTCTGAAAAGTGTGAGATGTTATGAATCGTTTTAGTTTTCAAGTGTTTGTTGAAAAGACTCAAATGAAAAGCGACTGGCTCTGATAATAACAAGCCTGAACCTGATGAGAATCAGTACAACACATCCACGCTGCATATCTCTATCTGTGAGACAACACCTTTTTAAAACTTTGAGGGAAGATGGATGCAAGAACAATATGCTCCTACTGTTACATGAAAACGCACCAGACGCTGTGTGATTACTTTCGTTTTGTGTAGAAAACAAAAAGTTCACCTGCAGAACTATTCATGAAATAATAAAGCATTGAAATGACCAGTATTTAAATACATTATCTGCATATGACAGGAATAAAAATGAATCCTTGAAAATTTGGTTTGAAAAAATACACTGAATTTGGAACACATTAAATAAAATCATTTTTCCATATTAGATTCCAACCGAGAAAATACCAGTTCACAATTATAAAAACAGAGGACAACAACTGTAACACTTCAAAACAATAATATAGAAGCTCATGTTAAGATGTGATCTTTTATGCTATTTCATTTAATGGTATGTAATTGGACAGAGGATACTATAGTTCCTTAGGAATAATGCTTTTTAACTTGTTAACCTTTATGAATTCCTTATAATGTGTATAATATGATATTATAATATAATATTTAGAATATGGTATGTCTCTCTACATTTTCAACGGACTCTTCTCCAGCTCTCCTATATCCCACTGCAGTTAAAACAAACACACTTGAGCCTGAGGTGACCATGCAGTGTGAAGCCTAGTCGTCTGTAGAGGCTGTGGATGAAACCTATATTAGCTCTTACTGATCAGGCATGCTTGCAAAGCACTACTCTCTAGCTAGCTAACATCATGTTTAGCAAGTATGGACAATTTGATAGGATGTGAAGGTGACATTTATTTCAATATTGTGGCAATATTGTGATTGTTCGTTCCTGTGAAGAGAGATATGATTCCCCTTGCCTACAGTGCTGGGATTGTCCGTTGGGAAAAAATGATGCAAATTTGGGGATGAGGCAACTAATTCCTTCCCTCCACCTCTGTCTCTCCTCCTCACCCCCTTACCCCCAATCCTCCCCCGACATGAGATTTCTGATTAATCGTGTGACCGCCCCTTCGTTTTGCATTTTACACAATCTCACAGCGCCACAGTGAGATGTGTGAGGTGTTTGGCCACTTTTGGCTGAAAAGCTGTAGCCCAAGGAAGAACAAGTCAGTGGAAAGTATGAGGGGGGGGATATGACCAGGGGACGTGATAAAAAATGATCAGCGAGTGTGTTTTCCTGTTTGGTTTTAATCTACATTTAATTAAATTCTTATCTGCTGTGTGCTTATGGCTGCATTTGAATGGCGAGACTGCATTCATTATGAATGGTAAAATTGAACTCAGTACATTGTGTGTGGCCCAATAAAGGAACAAGACCCTTATTGCACTCTGTGCATGCACAGCACAAGCTCCGACAGGCATGCGGAAAAAATAAGTCAATTAAGATGGGTCTTTAAATTACTGCTGTTTCAAAACAAGAGGAGGGAGCTCTATAATAGAATCCTGACAGGGGTGAGCACAGCCGACTGTTGTTAATATACAGCCCATTTGATAGAGCCAATTATATCAGCCCGTTTATTATGGAGTACACCGTCCACGTCCAGATTTACTGGGTTGGTCATGATAGTTCTTAATCAGTTCCGACGGGAAAGTTGACTTGTGACAATGGAGGGCTCGAAAGACATTCCGTTTATATGGCTGTATAACAATGTGAATTCCATGAGAGATTTGATGGTGTTTATCTAGGTTAAGTGGGGGAGAAAACAAAGGTCGGCAACAACAAAAGAAATGTCAATAAAAACATAAACAATACACACACGCACGCACACACACACACACACACACACACACACACACACACACACACACACACACACACACACACACACACACACACACACACACACACACACACACACACACACACACACACACACACACACACACACACACACACACACACACACACACACACACACACACACAGAGAACCTCCATGGGTTAAACCAAAGGCAGCCCATCTCTCTTGAAAAAAATGCACGAGACCATTGTGTAAAAAAAAATAGATATATATAAAAATTAAGAAGCTCCATATTGTAATACAATTGACAAAAGCACACAGTTTATAACAAAACGCAGCACTTCATAAGCTAAGAACAATATCCCATTGGCAGGCAGCAGCACCCCGGAAACCGCTGGATATAAAAGAACCCTGAGCCTATACTACAAAGTTGGGCCTGACAAAATCCTTAAATCTTTCCATGTTTGCTTATTCAGAACGTAGTGGGGGAGACGGAAGCTCCCTGCTGCCTGGCCATGTTTACAGAGCTGTTCCCATCTTTAGGCCTTGCTCATCCACAGATCCTGACACACGACGGAGACCTGATTAGGGCCCTGCCTATGCATAGGGGGAGGTGGGAGGGTGAGGGAGGGGGTGAGGAGGGTGGAGGGATCGGCAGATGAATGACTTTGGTTGCGTCGGAGAGGGATCACAGAAGATAATCGCACCCGACTGACGCGGTGGAGCTCTCAGATCTGGTCTTTAAAATAATGTTGGGAGTCAAGTCTCTCCAAAGCCGGCACAGGTTATCTTCTGTATTTTATGTTTGCTGTTTAAATCTTAACGGGACACAGCCAGCAAGGGAGAGCAAATATGTCTGGAGTCGGAGGAAGTGGAATGGAAACGCTATAGCGGAGGGTGAAGATTAGCAGTCGTTCGTTCGCGGGGAATAAGGAGATGAAACTCCCTCTG
>NC_068451.1:17076548-17096548 GCF_023373465.1 Oncorhynchus keta | reverse complement strand
CTGTGTCCCTGTGAGTATCCCTGCCCCTGTGTCCCTGTGTGTATCCCTGTCCCTGTGTCCCTGTGTCCCCATGTGTATCCCTGTCTCTGTGTCCCTGTAGGTATCCCTGTCCCTGTGTCCCTGTGTGTATCCCTGTCTCTGTGTCCCTGTGAGTAGTCCCTGTCCCTGTGTCCCCGTGTCCCCGTGCGTATCCCTGTCCCTGTGTCCCTGTGAGTATCCGGCAGAGCAGCAGTAGCAGCAGCAGGAGATAAGTGCCAAACTGAGAAGTATTGATCCAGTAATAGTGGTTCACACTTTGCCTCTGACACCTTAACCCTGCAGACATAATGTCATAGCCTCTTATCCCTTCCTCTTAACACAACCTGCCTATCTCCACCAAGCTGTCACCACTGGTAATACGCTTCTCAAAGCTCCCCCTCCTAAATCACTGAAATCTTTGCACTTTCAGGATTATTATTTATTTTTGGAGACCTTTTAAAGAGTGAAGCATGATTTACAGTTCAGTAAAAGGTTGTGTTTTTTACCCCCGTAGACCTAGCTCCTTCTACATTTGTCAAGGTAATTACATTTCTACCATTGTGAGAGAGAGACAGAGGGACATTCACCACATGGCAGTAATTACCATGTTAGTTTATATGCAATTGTGTGCGTTTAGACTGCATGACAAATACAGTTGGAGCTAGAGTCTGCGTGTTGATCCTGAATGCACCGTTCGTTCAGACCCTTCTCATTAACTGCACGCGCCACTGTGCAACGAGGCACTATTACACTCTAGCAGTTAGGAATAAAGCCCAGTACCACATCAATTCTCTGTAGCGAATATGCATTGTGTGCTGCAACGGGAATTCCTTCAGTTGGGCTTTTTTATCAGTTAGGAATCAGGAGTTTAAACCAGTCATGGATGACTCTTGATAATTAGTGGGATTCTCCACAATCCACATCCAGAAATATAACCGCAAAAATAGAATATATACACATTTTTCAGTCTAAAATGATATGATAGGATGTCACAAAGGCCTTGTGCCTTTTTTGATAGACAATATTTTAAGTACTACTGCCACAAGGGTGGATAGGCCTTCCTCCACTAAAGGAACGATGCCAAATGTTGACATTATATGCAAATGTTGTTTATTATCTCGCAGGCATGCAGCTCCAGCTCAGATCATCCTGCCTTATTTGTGCTGCACAGCACCCGCCGAAGCCCACGGCAACTTCCAAAGCAGAAAGGTTTATGCACAAGGGCTTCTAATGAGCTCTCAGGGGCCACAGTTAGCCGAGCACTTCTCACAACAGCAGTTGGTGAAGTCGTACACTAACTCAGAGGGCTCCATATGTTGCCCAGGAGGCCTGGAGACTGCCTGTTCTCAGAGAGAGAGGGAGAGAGAGAGAGAGTCTCCTCCTAAAACTCTTTTCTGTTCCAGGTGAACAGGTAAAAACTGTCTGCTTCTGTATTTCAATGACTGGCCGCTCCAAATGTGTTCAACATTATTCATGTACCTCAGGGCTAGAGTGTAAACATAGGGAGGGATTTAAAAGGCAGCTGGTAGTGTGTTAGAAAGACACAGACACCCATGTCCATTAATCTAAGCAACACTCAGTAGCCATGGCAACAAACCAAAAGTCATCGTAATGATATTATTTAATGTTCTACCTAGATGGCATTATAACTGGTGGTTTTGTATCAGCATGCTGCCGTACCATTGGCCAGTTGAAGTGCCTGATAACTGTACCTGGGCTAGAAAAAGGGCTCATCAGAAATATCCATGTAGAATCAGCGTTACATCTGAAGGCCCTGGCTAACTTTCATCTGCAGGCAGCCACTCTCTGGGTTCCTATTTCAAGGCTCTGATGATCAAATATCTCCTTCAAAAGATATCAGGCCTCTCTCTCTCGCTTTAGAAGGCTGGCGTCGTTTAGATCGGCTTTCTCTTGAATTGCCATCTCAATGTTTCGCTCCCCTCAATCTCTGTGTGTTCTGCTTTTGACCCCGAGAGGCGCCGAGGCCGATGTGCCTCATTAACCGAGGCATCACACTGGCTTCTTCAACTTATTGTCTCTCGCACCTTATCCCGCCATCCATCTTGACAAACTTTGAATAAATGAAAGCGATAATGATCTGGCGTATTATGCCGTTAGTCACAAATGAAGTGGTTAATGCAGGGAGAAGATAAGGCTTCAGATCTGATTCAGTCCATTCATACATAGAAAGGCTGTTGTAAAACGACAGACAGACTGTGCAAATCACTGGGCTCAGACATCATAAAGCAGCCTTATTACCAAGTGACCCTCAGGTTTCCCCACCCATTCTGCCTCCAACCTGAAAGGACGAATGACAAGTGAAAAGAGGCCATTGTGTGGCATTCAAGACGTTATTCTTTGAACAAATATTTCAGATGAAACAAGAGAACACTGATGCTTCCTTCACCTCCAAGATGTATTTGCTTATAATTCACACATTTGATTGTGACATTTCAAACAATTTCTCAGTAAGGCTCAAGGCATTAGGGGACAAATGACAGGGCTGAGTAAAGAGAACATGAAATGGATGGGAACTCGATAAGGAGGATACAGTGTTTGTTCAAGTTGAGGCTGCTGTTGGCTCATGAATGTCTTTTTTTTTCTGAACAGTGAGGTGAATCTTGGGCAGTATGTGTTAAAGGTCTAGAGTCATGGTCCAGCTTCATATTGAGCAGCTCACATGTTTATCATTGTTCATAAACTGTTTAGAAAGTATATCACTTCATGTAAAGTGTTATTCAAAAGTATTCGCTATAGAACAGTGATCAACGTAGGGCTGAACAGATCACATCACACACCAGGTGGACAGATACCGTCATTTACACCAACTGAAGGCAGAACCAAAATGTTCAACTGTAACAAGGCCCCTTCATGTCCTACTGTCAGAAGGCTGTGGAGGAGCTGTGGTCATTTGTCCAACTGCAGCCATAGAGCAGGCGTTAGGGACGAAGTTGGATGGAGAGAAGAGAGAGAGAGAGATGAGAGAAGAGAGAGAGATGGAGAGAAGAGAAGAGAGAGAGAGAGATGGGGAGAAGAGAGAGAGATGGAGAGAAGAGAGAGAGATGGAGAGAAGAGAAGAGAGAGAGAGAGATGGGGAGAAGAGAGAGAGATGGAGAGAAGAGAAGAGAGAGAGAGAGATGGGGAGAAGAGAGAGAGATGGAGAGAAGAGAGAGAGATGAAGAGAGAGAGAGAGATGGGGAGAAGAGAGAGAGATGGAGAGAAGAGAGAGAGACAAAGATGGTGAGAAGAGAGAGACAAAGATGGTGAGAAGAAAGACAGATAGAGGTGGAGAGAGAGAGAGAGCGAGGGAACAAACCTGGCAGGCATGTTGAGGCCATGCCAGTGCTGCCTGCACCACGCGGCGTGGCAGGGGGGCACTTGCCAGGAAATGTGGCAAGAGGAGGAAAGATCAAACAACAAGGGCTGTAGATCTCAACCAATCTGCTCTGTATTAATGTCTGAGCCAAGGAGCAGCTGAACCAGACGTGATGCACAATGTGGGACATACAGACGTGTGTGTGTGTGTATGTGTGTGTGTGTGTGTACTGGCCCGTGGCCTGCGGCCGCTTCTACAACCCAGCCCCACCACACACACCCAGCTCACCAAAACACCAATACCAAACTAACAATGGCCACTAGACCATGAATGGTGAACGTCCACCAAGGTGGAGTTCTGTAATTCCATTTACACTCACAAGTCAAGGAGAGTAGATAGTTATTGTTGGGGTTAAACATGCTACTGTAAAGTAAAGTTCTCGGAGACAGTAAACAAAGGCTTTAATACAAGAAATGGCCTAATTTCCAGGCGTAAGTTTGTTCTGCTCCCATTAAGCCAGTGGTTGTACTGTATGTATCATGGCATCATGGAGGGACTATAGGACTGGTATCTGTGTAGATGACAGGACGCGCCTCTCGGCTCCAGTGGGCCCAGCAACACACCACACACCCAGGCCCCGGTCCTGGTCCAGAAACTTGTTCTGTATAGCCGCAGTAAAGCAAGCAGACGGCAAATGAGTTCCAAGCTGCCTGCCATCTCTCCCTCTTGGACAGATGGTGAATTAGACAATATGCTTTCCAAAATTACACTGAAATCACATGACTGCCTGTCTGTCTTTGCTGTATCTATGCCGGGCATTTATGGCGACTTTGGCAAGTGATGGTTGATGAGGGGCTGATACTGGAGCTGAGACTAGGACTGAGACAGGAGCTGAGACTAGGACTGAGACTGGAGCTGAGATTAGGACTGAGACTGGGGCTGATACTGGAGCTGAGACTAGGACTGAGACAGGAGCTGAGACTGGAGCTGAGACTAGGATTGAGACAGGAGCTGAGACTGGAGCTGAGACTAGGATTGAGACAGGAGCTGAGACTGGAGCTGAGACTAGGATTGAGACAGGAGCTGAGACTAGGACTGAGACAGGAGCTGAGACTAGGACTGAGACAGGAGCTGAGACTAGGACTGAGACTGGGGCTGATACTGGAGCTGAGACTAGGACTGAAACAGGAGCTGAGACTAGGACTGAGACAGGAGCTGAGACTAGGACTGATACTGGAGCTGAGACTGGGCCTGAGACAGGAGCTGAGACTAGGACTGAGACTGGAGCTGAGACTAGGACTGAGACAGGAGCTGAGACTAGGACTGATACTGGAGCTGAGACTGGGCCTGAGACAGGAGCTGAGACTAGGACTGAGACTGGGGCTGATACTGGAGCTGAGACTAGGACTGAGACTGGGGCTGATACTGGAGCTGAGACTAGGACTGAGACTGGGGCTGAGACTGGGGCTGATACTGGAGCTGAGACTAGGACTGAGACTGGAGCTGAGACCGGGGCTGATACTGGAGCTGAGACTAGGACTGAGACAGGAGCTGAGACTAGGACTGAGATTGGAGCTGAGACTGGGGTTGAGACTGGAGCTGAGACTGGAGCTGAGACTGAGGCTAAGACAGGAGCTGAGACTAGGACTGAGACTGGGGCTGAGACAGGAGCTGAGACTAGGACTGAGACTAGGACTGAGACTGGGGCTGATACTGGAGCTGAGACTAGGACTGAGACTGGGGCTGATACTGGAGCTGAGACTGGGGCTGATACTGGAGCTGAGACTGGGGCTGAGACAGGAGCTGAGACTAGGACTGAAACAGGAGCTGAGACTAGGACTGAGACAGGAGCTGAGACTAGGACTGAGACTGGGGCTGAGACTGGGGCTGATACTGGAGCTGAGACTAGGACTGAGACTGAGGCTGAGACTGGGGCTGATACTGGAGCTGAGACTAGGACTGAAACAGGAGCTGAGACGAGGACTGATACTGGAGCTGATACTAGGACTGAGACTGGGGCTGATACTGGAGCTGAGACTGGGGCTGAGACTGTATTTGCTTATAACTGGAGTTCTGGAGCTGAGCTAAGACAGGAGCTGAGACTAGGACTGAGACTGGAGCTGAGACTGGAGCTGAGTTCTGAGGCTAAGACAGGAGCTGAGACTAGGACTGAGACTGGAGCTGAGACTGGAGCTGAGACTAGGACTGAGACTGGGGCTGATACTGGGGCTGATACTGGAGCTGAGACTGGGGCTGAGACTGGGGCTGAGACTGGGACTGAGACTGGGGCTGAGACTGGGGCTGAGACAGGAGCTGAGACTAGGACTGAGACTGGGGCTGAGACTGGGACTGAGACTGGGACTGAGACTGGGGTTGAGACTGGGGCTGAGACAGGAGCTGAGACTAGGACTGAGACTGGGGCTGAGACTGGGGCTGAGACTGGGGCTGAGACTGGAGCTGAGACTGGGGCTGAGACTGGGGCTGAGACTGGGACTGAGACTGGGACTAAGACAGGAGCTGAGACTAGGACTGAGACTGAGACTGGGGCTGAGACTGGGGCTGAGACTGGGGCTGATACTGGAGCTGAGACTAGGATTGAGACAGGAGCTGAGACTAGGACTGAGACTGGAGCTGAGATTAGGACTGAGACTGGGGCTGATACTGGAGCTGAGACTAGGACTGAGACAGGAGCTGAGACTGGAGCTGAGACTAGAATTGAGACAGGAGCTGAGACTGGAGCTGAGACTAGGATTGAGACAGGAGCTGAGACTGGAGCTGAGACTAGGATTGAGACAGGAGCTGAGACTGGAGCTGAGACTGGGGCTGAGACTAGAGCTGAGACTAGGACTGAGACAGGAGCTGAGACTAGGACTGAGACTGGGGCTGATACTGGAGCTGAGACTGGGACTGAGACAGGAGCTGAGACTAGGACTGAGACTGGGGCTGAGACTGGGGCTGATACTGGAGCTGAGACTAGGACTGAGACAGGAGCTGAGACTAGGACTGAGACTGGGGCTGAGACTGGGGCTGATACTGGAGCTGAGACTAGGACTGAGACAGGAGCTGAGACTGGGGCTGATACTGGAGCTGAGACTATGACTGAGACTGGAGCTGAGACTAGGACTGAGCCAAGAGCTGAGACTGGGGCTGATACTGGAGCTGAGACTGGGGCTGATACTGGAGCTGAGACTAGGACTGAGACTGGGGCTGATACTGGAGCTGAGACTAGGACTGAGACTGGGGCTGAGACTAGGACCGAGACAGGAGCTGAGACTAGGACTGAAACAGGAGCTGAGACTAGGACTGAGACAGGAGCTGAGACTAGGACTGAAACAGGAGCTGAGACTAGGACTGAGACTGGGGCTGAGACTGGGGCTGATACTGGAGCTGAGACTAGGACTGAAACAGGAGCTGAGACTGGGCCTGAGACAGGAGCTGAGACTAGGACTGAGACTGGGGCTGATACTGGAGCTGAGACTAGGACTGAGACTGGGGCTGATACTGGAGCTGAGACTAGGACTGAGACTGGGGCTGAGACTGGGGCTGATACTGGAGCTGAGACTCGGACTGAGACTGGAGCTGAGACCGGGGCTGATACTGGAGCTGAGACTAGGACTGAGACAGGAGCTGAGACTAGGACTGAGACTGGAGCTGAGACCGGGGTTGAGACTGGAGCTGAGACTGGAGCTGAGACTGAGGCTAAGACAGGAGCTGAGACTAGGACTGAGACTGGAGCTGAGACTGGAGCTGAGACTAGGACTGAGACTGGGGCTGATACTGGGGCTGATACTGGAGCTGAGACTGGGGCTGAGACTGGGGCTGAGACTGGGGCTGAGACAGGAGCTGAGACTAGGACTGAGACTGGGGCTGAGACTGGGGCTGAGACTGGGGCTGAGACTGGGGCTGAGACTGGGGCTGATACTGGAGCTGAGACTAGGACTGAGACTGGGGCTGAGACTGGGGCTGAGACTGGGACTGAGACTGGGGCTGATACTGGAGCTGAGACTAGGACTGAGACTGGGGCTGAGACTGGGGCTGAGACTGGGACTGAGACTGGGACTGAGACTGGGGCTGATACTGGAGCTGAGACTAGGACTGAGACAGGAGCTGAGACTAGGACTGAGATTGGAGCTGAGACCGGGGTTGAGACTGGAGCTGAGACTGGAGCTGAGACTGAGGCTGAGACAGGAGCTGAGACTAGGACTGAGACGGGAGCTGAGACTGGAGTCTGAAACTGGAGCTGAGACCGGGGCTGAGACTGAAGCTGAGACTAGGACTGAGACTGGAGCTGAGACTGGGGCTGAGACTAGGACTGAGACTGGAGCTGAGACTGGGGCTGAGACTGGAGCTGAGACTGGAGCTGAGACTAGAGCTGAGACCGGGGCTGAGACCAGAGCTGAGACTGGAGCGGAGACTAGGACTGAGACTGGAGCTGAGACTGGGGCTGAGACTAGGACTGAGACTGGAGCTGAGACTGGGCTGAGACTGGAGCTGAGACTGTAGCTGAGACTGGAGCTGAGACAGGGGCTGAGACAGGAGCTGAGACTGGGGCTGAGACTGGGGCTGAGACTGGGGCTGAGACTGGGGCTGATACTGGAGCTGAGACTAGGACTGAGACTGGGGCTGAGACTGGGGCTGAGACTGGGACTGAGACTGGGGCTGAGACTGGAGCTGAGACTAGGACTGAGACTGGGGCTGAGACTGGGGCTGAGACTGGGACTGAGACTGGGACTGAGACTGGGGCTGATACTGGAGCTGAGACTAGGACTGAGACAGGAGCTGAGACTAGGACTGAGATTGGAGCTGAGACCGGGGTTGAGACTGGAGCTGAGACTGGAGCTGAGACTGAGGCTGAGACAGGAGCTGAGACTAGGACTGAGACGGGAGCTGAGACTGGAGCCGAAACTGGAGCTGAGACTGGGGCTGAGACTGAAGCTGAGACTAGGACTGAGACTGGAGCTGAGACTGGGGCTGAGACTAGGACTGAGACTGGAGCTGAGACTGGGGCTGAGACTGGAGCTGAGACTGGAGCTGAGACTAGAGCTGAGACCGGGGCTGAGACTGGGAGCTGAGACTGAAGCGGAGACTAGGACTGAGACTGGAGCTGAGACTGGGGCTGAGACTAGGACTGAGACTGGAGCTGAGACTGAGGCTGAGACTGGAGCTGAGACTGTAGCTGAGACTGGAGCTGAGACAGGGGCTGAGACAGGAGCTGAGACTGGGGTTAGGTATCTGGGGCTGACACTGGGGCTAGGTATCTGGGGCTGACACTGGGGCTAGTTCTCTGGGGCTGACACTGGGGCTAGGTATCTGGGGCTGACACTGGGGCTAGGTCTCTGGGGCTGACACTGGGGCTAGGTATCTGGGGCTAGGATTAGGGCTGAAGCTGGGGCTGGAGCTGGGTATCCGGGGCTAGGTGCCTGGTGCTGGTGCTGGGGCATCTTGGGCTGGGGCTGAAGCCAGCCTCATTGCTGGTGATTGATATCAGAGTGCTGGGATAGGATGTAGGGCCAGCAGGAGCATCAGTGGACCGGGGCGTGTGGTTGTAGGGTGGCTGCTGGGGGGTGTGGAGGGGTCTCAAGGGGGAGCTCGCCTGCTCTATGACAATGCATGATGAACAACCTGCTATTTGGAGTGCATCTGTAGGAGCCAGACTTCAGAAGAGCTCCTCTGAGAGATATGGGAGGAGAGGAGGAGAGCAAATGTTTTAGAAACAGACCCTGTCTAACGTAGGAATCTTCCTGCTATACTACATGTATGTGACACCAAGCCTTATGACAATATTAGCTGTATCGCTATTCCCTGTTTTTCAATCATCTTGAACTGGTGTCTGATATGAGAATGTGTATGATATGAGAGCAGTCTACAACACTACAATGTCTTGGGAGAGCTTTGTTTGAAAGGATCTCTGTCAGAAATCTGGTCTGAGGGAATTGTGTTATTCTATCGCTGCATGTGGTCTGAGATATGATTGTAGAATTCAGCAGCTAGTCTTTATTTCATATTAACAGTTTGAAATGATAACCAACCAATAAAACAACAACCCTTGTATCCTACATACTGTAGATAATCCTAATTAGATCCCATTGCAGTCAGAACTCATCAGATCCACCACGAGACTGTTTGGGAGTGGGAGAGACACGTATAGCTACTCCCTATCATGAATAATAAAGAACGACCCCAGAGAAACGTCACTACATAACTAAACTACACCTAGCTGTCCTCTCGTTTACTTCCAGGGGGAAAAAACCAATCCCTTGGTGGAAAGCTCTGTCTCCATCTTTGTGCCCTCTTCAGGCAATTACGCCAAGCTACGTGTGTTCTGATGGGGGGTCGGCAACGGGGGTGGCATGTGAAAAAGTCATTTTGGCGGTGCACTCTTCAGTTCCGGTCATGCTCTGTACCTAGGCAAATTAAAACCCTCCCAGTAGCCTATGTAAATATGCTGCCTACCGCGCTGCGCTTTAATGAGCCATGATATGAAAGACATATAAAACCAACTGAAAATAACTGTCCACTTAAAGGTGGGTTGCTTCTGACAGGTGACAGGTACTGCCAAGCTGGAGACAGGGTGGGCGGGTTGGGGGCAGACCATCTATGGCATTCTGGAATCATCTCGGGGGCTGAATGAGTGAGACGAGCCAGGGGAGAGGGACTAGCTTTTTGCCTGAGGCACTTCAAAGTATCTGGTTGGCGGTGGTTTGGGAGTAGGGTTTGTGTGTGTGTGTGTGTGTGTTAGCAGAGGGAGTAGAGACAGTTACTGCTGTGTCTACTGCCTGCCTTGAGACTAAGCACAGCAATTCTCCGCCCAAAAACACAACTTCAAAATCTCCAGCACAGACCTCAACCCTCTAATAACCTGTCTTGTAGAAACCTTACAGGGATGACCTGAATCTCTGAATCTGCTTTGTATGCAGAATGTGAAGGTGGTACGGTAATGAGCATCTGTTAAAGATGGTGGCGTACCAAAGGAACCCACATCTGCACCCTGCCGATTAATCCTAAAACATTCATTCTGAAGTCATTTATAATATCACAGAATCCATAATCAAGATTCCCTGCCAGAGCCGGTAGGCGGCACAGACTCAATGCCCAGTTCAATGAGGAGAGAGGGAACGTATCATTTCAGGACAGATGCACACATTCAGGAAGCGCAGGGTCATTTTAACATTCACAAGCAAAGAATGCAACAATTTATTGTAGCAAGGCAATGCACACCCAATTATTATTGAAAAAAGAACCAGTAGCAGCAGCTGATCAATACCGTAGGTGGCTATACTTTGATGGCATAATGTCAGGCGAATACCAATCTGCATATTATGTCCAACAATTTATATACTGTTATCATAAACAACATTATTTCATGTTAAGAACATATGGATGTGGATGATTCTGTGTCTGTAATTGAAGAAACTATTTTGTGTGCACAATATTAATTATGGGCATTATGTTTATTGTAAAGCTTATAGGCTTATTTGTTCAAACAGGTTACAGCAACTAAGAAAACACATTTAACACAAATAACCACGCTGTTTCTCTCTTAAACGTGTCGGTGGAGAAAATATTGATTTAATGAGGGGAAAGAAAAAAATGGAAAGCAATGCGTTTTCAAAAATGAAAAGGGGAGAAAAGATATGTAGATTTTGGGAATCTGTGGCTTTGTTGTGGGTTGAACCGAGCCAAAGCCAGGCTAAATCCAGTCTTTAAAGTATCTCAGACAGCTATAAAGGTACGGCAGCCTGATAGTCTGATGTTGTTCTGACAGTTTTAGTCATGAGGAGGGGGAAAACTGAGAAACGAACCAGCAGGGAGCCTTATGAATTTAGACTAAGTTCAGATTCAACGTTTGGCCAAAACAGAACGTCTTTGGACTCTCTCTATGAACTGTCAAATCATGCAACCAAAACCACACTGGCAAAAATGCATTCTGCCAGTCTCCGCCTCTGTGTGAGTCGTCAAAGGTTTAACATAGCATGACTCTGATGATCAGAACACATGTCAGCCTCAACGTTCAGTAGGCCTAGTTAATGAATGGAACAATTCAGTGCAATGAGAAATAAATGCTACTACAACGTTCACAATACGCATCAATCCATGTATCTTGGAAAGAGGGGGGAGGAGAAGAAAAAATTATTTTCCAAAAAGTCAATGCTAAACAACTCTGAATTCTCCAAGATGAATTCTCTTACAATGGAACGTGCTGATACAACGGTCTTCCTGTGTGTAATGAAATGATGACATTGGAGAGAGAGAAAGTTCACGGCAGCTGTTATGTGAAGACGGGCCTGGCTGTCTATATCTGACGCGATGGCGGTAGACTTAATCCAGCGGGCTTTGCACATCCTCGTTCCTGATCGCAGGAAGGAGCGTTTTACAAGGAGCCACCCTCCATGTGGCACCCTGGTAACTTTGCATGACCTTGTGAGGCTGAATAAGACTGTAAAATTGATTCAGCTCCCCATAATAAAAGAAGCATGCACATTATCAGCGTTGTAATTATAATTAATACTACCAGCTACAGCGGGGTAGTAGAGACTTCCATTATTTACGAGGGTCCATGCTAAGCAAACACAATAATAATCTACTCCATGTTTGTATTGATATGTTGATGAATGACTCTCTTTCATACCAAACACCAATGGAATGTCTCAACGTCTGATCATACCAGTACTGATTATTTCCCCTCTCCTCCGTTCCCTCCTCCCTCATCCCTCCATCCTCCAGTCTTTCATTAGTCCTTTGTTTGTCTCACCTTAAGTCTCACTGACTCTAGACCTCATTACCGTAGCATGGTCAGGTGAAAGAGACATAGAGACACATAGAGACACCAAATAAACTGTCCTAGCTTGGCTACTCACCTCATCTCGCAAACCACAGCAAACAGATGCACATTGTCTACAGAATATTTAGAAGAATATCTTAGAAGAAGCAGACATTCTCACTCATATCTGAGAATGAACTGCTGTCTAAAGATATTTAACCCATATTTACCTCAAATAAAAAAAGACATGGATCCTTTTCCAAACTGATGACCCCATGGAAAAGGCTTGGGCAAAATCTAACCAAGGTCCACTATAGGAGTAACACATACAGTGGGGCAAAAAAGTATTTAGTCAGCCACCAATTGTGCAAGTTCTCCCACATAAAAAGATGAGAGAGGCCTGTAATTTTCATCATAGGTACACTTCAACTATGACAGACAAAATAAGAAAAATTAATCATGAATTTATTTGCAAATTATGGTGGAAAATAAGTATTTGGTCACCTACAAACAGGCAAGATTTCTGGCTCTGACAGACCTGTAACTTCTTCTTTAAGAGGCTCCTCTGTCCTCCACTCGTTACCTGTATTAATCCTACAATTTGATTTTCTGGATTTTTTTTCTTCTCATTTTGTCTGTCATAGTTGAAGTGTACCTATGATGAAAATTACAGGCCTCTCTCATATTTTTAAGTGGGAGAACTTGCACAATTGGTGGCTGACTAAATACTTTTTTGCCCCACTATATGTCATTTTCCAAATGTGCCAGAACTTGACTTCTACAATACAAAACAGTAATAAAACATAAACTATATTATATGTAATGACTGTATAAGATAAAGAGTACTGCAATTTTACTGAAATAAATATTTTTGAATGTGATATTCTATAAATTGAGGAACTGGCTAATGGCTAGCATAGACTTTACTGCCTAATAGTGAAATAGTGTAAAATAAAAGCAAAGCAGAGACTCCATATTCTAGGTCATCCTTTATAATGAGGTGTCTGTGTAGCTTATGCCATCCATCCCTCCTGTTAGATAATTGTAGTCATCCCTCCTAATTTTGCAGAGAAGGAAAAAATGCTTATTTGTCCCTATCTCCTTATTAATTCTCCTCACAAATCCTTGATTCTTTTCCAATCCTTTCCTCTGATAGCAGTGCTGGCTCTGTTTGTATTTGTCTCCCTTCCTCCTCCACACAGAGCAGTCTGCCTGCCTGCCTCCTCAATCGCCTGTTTTGTTTCTCCTTTTAATGAACAGTTGGATTCTTTTATTTCTCTACAAGTGCTGGATTTGCCTTATCACCCCCCGTCCCTTTGAGGTTTGCCAATTGGTTTTATCCATGGATGTATCATTTCTTAGGCTTCCTATTTTTTTCCCCACAAAGAGAAAGAACCAGTTCGTCAACAAGCCTCTCCGGAGCTGGAGATTAAAAACATCACCTACCTTCCAGCGCTACTCCCAACTGGTTTGTGTAAAACTCAATTAAACTAGTCCCCACTGAATTTCACATTACAGTACGTTAAAAAAGAAATTCTTCAAGCGTGACGACAAAGCTCAAACCTTCGCTTCCGAGCCGCTATTTAAGAGATTTCCTAAACGTCTTAGTCTTCTGGGTTTTGGCCTCTTGTCGATGTGAAAGGCTGCTACAAAGACAAAGAGAAGGGATTCTTTTGACTTGGGGAGAAACAAACTTTATGATGTATTTATCAACAACTAACTGCACTAAAAGTCACAGCCTCTGCTTGATATGACGTAAACAACGAGACGGATAAACACTGCTATTAAAGTCACTGTTTATCAACTAGAACAGCAGTAAAGAGCAGTCCCTTTGACAATTAAAGGTACATATTTGAACATGTTCTCATATGGAGGATGTCATCCTTTCCCTTTAACCAGTCGTTGTTATACAAAGATGTTGATCTTGAGGGACGTTGTAATATTTTGATCTCGATTTCAGAGCATCATCGTCGCTCGATATCAAATTCTACCACTGCTTTAATACAATCTGGTTGACTTGAAAAGGCTGCTCAGTCAAGCCTCATGTTGTAGTCTAAACTACGGAGGGAGGCGGTGACAGGCGAGACGACGTGTTCATTTACATGTGGCATTGTTGCTTTCAACCACATGATAGAGAACAAGAAATGGAGCAGGGAGTTTCCTCAGATGTCTTCTCTTTGTGTTAGATGCTAGAGTAACATTAGGATGAAGAGCTCGCCTCATCCTCTTTTGTATCCCCTGTTTTGATAGTGAGTGGGAGAGAACAACCACAGCCGCAATAACGTTGAGTGAACGGCTTGGCGTTCCACTTCACCCAGGCAGGCCTGCTTATCAAGGCGGAGGCCTCCCCCTTCTTCCCCTCCCTCCTTCCCTCCTTCTCTCTCTCCCCCCCTCATCGACAGGCCTGTCCCTCCATTCTGTCCTGGAATGCTGGAGCAGCTTTCAACCCTCTCAGACGCAGGGGCATTATGTATGTGTGTGTGTGTATGCGCGTGTGTGTGTGTATGCGTGCACACCACCAATGGCCCACCACAAGGTGTTTCACTACAGAGATTAGAGGAGGAGGTGCAGCCTGTGTTTTGAGCCCAACGTGCCCATCCCAGGACTGGGACTGGGCTGCAATCAAGATGACTCCCTCTCTCGCGTCTACTCTGCTTTCTCTCCAGCTCTCTCCAACACACACCACTTACACACACACACACCACTTACACACACACACCACTTACACACACACACACACACACCACTTACACACACACACACACACACACACACACACACACACACACACACACACACACACACACACACACACACACACACACACACACACACACACACACACACACACACACACACACACACACGTCACTTGCCAAGAGATCTACATTGGGAGATAGTGCAGCGTTGAAGGTCAGGGCAAAGCCTGTGGAAAAACTCTCCGATAGACCACAAGACACTGCTATGCTATTAAAAAGAAAAGTTCATTTCCCTTATGCTGCTTAACATTTGTCATGGTGTGAGTCTACTAATGTGAAATCTCCATTAGGCCTATTCAATATGAGGGCTGCAATAATGCAATAACGACGACAATTTTCAACTTAAGGATTTTAAAAAAGAAAAAAAAAGATTGAGGATTTTAATCCATGTAATATTCATATTTTATATGCCATGGTACAATATGCCAATGCGCACATAAAACGATTATGCAAAGCCAGAGACAAACTGTAACAAAGTGCTGTTATCTGCTGCAGATAAGAAAAATCTACTGTACAACACTAGTATTCTGTTTCTAAATGACTGTCGGTTTGATGATAAATTAAAACAAATTGTAGAAATTGAAGAAAATCAATATTGATGAATTGTATTAGAGAAATACACGGTTATTCTGATAACAATTTGCCAGTGTAAAGATTTTGAGCCGGATTTGTAATAGCGTGTGTGTCGGTGGCAGGGAAGTCAGGCGCAGGAGAATCCAACTTGGTATAAATGGAGTCATTTAATAGACTTAACAAAACTCCAAAACCAAAATGACAAGATAAATAAAAGTGGGTACAAGAACCCGTCGCGCACCAACACATAACACACTAACATACAAACAAACAATCTGACAAGGACATGAGGGGAAACAGAGGGTTAAATTCACAACATGTAATTGATGGGATTGGAACCCCCTAAAGTACAGACAGTCAAAACCATGTCTGGAAATTCCTAAAAAATGGATCAGTCAATGGCTAGAAGATCGGTGATCTTCCGACCTACCCCTAAAGTACAGTTGGATGTCTCTACTCTCTTCGTACAGTTGACAGGATTACTATCAATAGTCTCTACTCTCTTCCTAATCTAAAGTACAGTTACAGTCAACCTCTATGTCTCTACTCTCTTCCTAATACCCCCTAAAGTACAGTTACAGTCAACCTCTATGTCTCTACTCTCTTCCTAATACCCCCTAAAGTACAGTTACAGTCAACCTCTATGTCTCTACTCTCTTCCTAATACCCCCTAAAGTACAGTTACAGTCAACCTCTCTATGTCTCTACTCTCTTCCTAATACCCCCTAAAGTACAGTTACAGTCAACCTCTCTATGTCTCTACTCTCTTCCTAATACCCCCTAAAGTACAGTTACAGTCAACCTCTCTATGTCTCTACTCTCTTCCTAATACCCCCTAAAGTACAGTTACAGTCAACCTCTATGTCTCTACTCTCTTCCTAATACCCCCTAAAGTACAGTTACAGTCAACCTCCTCTATGTCTCTACTCTCTTCCTAATACCCCCTAAAGTACAGTTACAGTCAACCTCTATGTCTCTACTCTCTTCCTAATACCCCCTAAAGTACAGTTACAGTCAACCTCTCTATGTCTCTACTCTCTTCCTAATACCCCCTAAAGTACAGTAACAGTCAACCTCTCCTGCATTGACATACATACAGTAGATGAAATACTACATAACATTGAGGGGGGCTCAGATAACACAACCACTCTCCATAGCCTACAAAGTCAATCCCAGCAGCCTCTCTCTCCATTGGGTAAAGCAGACAATTGATTTCAGACAGACAAGCAGGCAGGCAGGGCTGTTCCTGGGGGTACGTTAAACTCGGAGAGGAGTGGTGTAATTATCCTGCGTCTACAATGTGCTACACTTCACATGTAGCCAGGATGGTAACATAAAATGTGTTTACTAGCGAGCACAACTTCTCTGCAGCATGTGGACTGAAGGAATGGCTGCTTGAATAATTCATAGTTAGAGCCATGGGCATCTGCATGGTTTCAAATGGCTGTGAATGACTACACAGGTGGCACGTTGCTGAATGTGGCACAACATCCTCCAAAACAACCCTGCCTTTTCACGTCCATTGCTCCATTATATCTACAGATCTTATACAGTGTAAATTGAATCAGTCATAGTCATTGAAAATCGACACCAAAGATAAAGTCCTACTGAGCTTTATCTAAACTGCTACAGTAATTACATTGAAAGCTGATAATAATAGACCTTTCCTTATTGTTTTACAGTTCCAGGCCCTCCTGCGTCGTTACTGTCATACCTTCATCTGAGAAGGTATTACTAGTGTAGAACTCTGAGACACTTGAATGAAATACATGGTTTAGGAATTGAATGGGTTGTGTGGAACGGGCTCTAAATATGCATTTTCTTATTGAGAAGACTCCTGCTCCAAAAGCATAGCCCATAGCTGAATATAACAAAACAACTCAAATTGGAATTCCATTCTTCTGATTTGGTCCAGCAAACATCTTATTGTTGTCATATTCAAGCGCTGACATCTTGTCTCATTTGGGAGGATAACTGGGATATTATTGACTCAGGCACTGTGACATGCATTTTTACATTTCAAAATGTCCCTCTTCTATATTAAAGGCACTTGATTTCTAATAATGGGGTGTTTATTGACAGGGAAAGCCCTTGAGATTAGACATCTACTTTAATTAGTAATGCATTCTGTCTGCAGTCATATAATATAAAACATTCCCTTTGAGAAGAAAGGAAGTGATACATGAACTACTGTACTGTACACTGCTAAAAATAAGGCTGTTGTTCTATATAGAACCATTTTGAGGTCCACATACAGTATGAAACGAGACATGGAACCCTTTTTTTGGTCTGTGTAGGTAGCACCGTTTCTTCTAGCTGTATAACTGTAACACCCTGAAGGAGATGATAGATGATGGAATGGAGAAAAGGAGAGGAAGGCTTTCTTCATTCTTGACATGAAATATTACCTAGGCCATTCCACAGAGCAAAGTGTTTGGGATGGCGGGAGAGATAGCATCCATCCTCTTAGTATACCAAACAAACAAAACCTTGGTGACCTTTGACCCGACACAGGAAGTACAACTGATAAGTCACTACCAATTTCTTCTTCTTTTTCTCAATTTTTTGTCTAGTGTTTTCCTCTCTTTGGCCCAGGTTTTACCTTGCTGCGCCTGTGTACTTCTATTAAAGGTAGTAATAGCAGGCAACATCCTTCCCTTAGGCTTATTTTATATATATATATTTTATATATATAATATATATATTTGTCACTCATGAAAGAGAGAAGAGAGAGATGGAAAATCTTATTTTGCCAGCTATTGGCTTCTATCTCTCCAACAGAATAAAATCCGGTCCCAAAACACTGCTGTGCGCATTAGGCAGCTGTGGATTTAAGCCTTGTCCGCCATGATCAAACCAGGATTTATGAAGCATCATAACTCCCAGACAACACCCAGCAGCTTATTCATTTTATATATTTCTGTCCATTCCATGATATTCCCAGCCTTGACAGTCACTCAAGATAAGCCAAAAGCCTTTTGACAGGATAGAGTGTATATATTTTTCACTGTTCTCCAGCCCCTCTCCTTGAGAGGGAGTGCTGCTCAGTGATTTGTCTCTCATTTTTGTCTTCACTTTGCAAACTTACCGTTTGTAAGGGGCCCTTAAATCAGTCATGCACTCCGCATGGACACGAGAGGAGAGGGGCCCGTGCAGAAAGAGAAAGAGAGAGAGAGAGTGAGTTGTGTGTGTGTGAGAAAGAGAGAGCGAGAGGGAGAGAGAGAAAGAAAGAGATGGAGAGAGAGATAGAGAGAGAGACAGAGAGAGAGATGGAGACGGAGAGAGACAGAGACAGAGATGGAGACAGAGAGATGGAGACAGAGAGAGAGAGAAAGAGAGATGGAGACAGAGAGAGAGATGGAGACAGAGAGAGAGATGGAAACAAAGACAGAGAGATGGAGACAGAGAGAGAGATGGAGACGGAGAGAGACAGAGACAGAGATGGAGACAGAGAGATGGAGACAGAGAGAGAGAGAAAGAGAGATGGAGACAGAGAGAGAGATGGAGACAGAGAGAGAGATGGAAACAAAGACAGAGAGATGGAGACAGAGAGAGAGAGAAATGGAGACAGAGAGAGATGGAGACAGAGAGAGAGATGGAAACAAAGACAGAGAGATGGAGACAGAGAGAGAGATGGAGACAGAGAGATAGAGAAATGGAGACAGAGAGAGAGATGGAGACAGAGAGAGAGATGGAGACAGAGAGAGAGAGATGGAGACAGAGAGAGAGATGGAAACAAAGACAGAGAGATGGAGACAAAGAGAGAGAGAAATGGAGACAGAGAGAGAGATGGAAAGAAAGACAGAGAGATGGAGACAGAGAGAGAGAAAAATGGAGACAGAGAGATAGATGGAGACAGCTAGAGAGATGGAGACAGAGAGAGAGAGATGGAGACAGAGAGAGAGAGAGAGATGGAGACAGAGAGAGATGGAGACAGACAGAGAGAATGTGTTTGACAGAGAGAGAGATGGAGACAGAGAGAGAGAGATGGAGAGAGAGAGAGAGAGATGGAGAGAGAGAGATGGAGACAGATGGAGACAGAGACAGAGAGAGATGGAGACAGAGAGAGAGATGAGAGAGAGAGAGATGGAGACAGAGAGATATGGAGACAGGGAGAGAGAGATGGAGACAGAGAGAGAGAGAGAGAGATGGAGACAGAGAGAGAGATGGAGACAGACAGAGAGGAGACAGAGAGAGAGAGAGATGGAGAGAGAGGAGACAGAGAGAGAGAGAGAGAGATGGAGACAGAGAGAGAGAGAGAGAGATGGAGACAGAGAGAGATGGAGAGAGACAGAGAGAGATGGAGAGAGAGAGAGATGAGACAGAGAGACAGAGAGATGAGAGAGAGAGAGACAGAGAGAGATGGAGACAGAGAGAGAGAGATGGAGACAGAGAGAGATGAGAGAGACAGAGACAGAGAGAGATGGAGACAGAGATGGAGACAGACAGAGAGAGAGAGATGGAGACAGAGAGAGGAGAGAGAGAGATGGAGACAGAGAGAGAGAGAGATGGAGACAGAGAGAGAGATGGAAACAAAGACAGAGAGATGGAGACAGAGAGAGAGAGAAATGGA